>NC_057814.1:362419026-362500989 GCF_018294505.1 Triticum aestivum | reverse complement strand
GACACGTGGCGCGCTGCGATTCGTCCGCCGGCGCGGGCGGACGTTGTCCGGCGGCGCGAGGTGGAGGACGCTAGGGTTCGTCTGCGATTCCGTTTTTCGGGATGCACACATATAAATAGGTAGAGGGAGCTAGGAGACTCCAAATGAGGTGCGGTTTTCGCCCACACGATCGTGATCGAACGACCTAGAGCATGGAAGAGAGTTTGGTGGGTTTTGGGCTGGTTTTAGAGGGGGGTTTTTCCTGGATATTCAAATGGACTTTGCGGATGCTCGGTTAACCGTTGGAGTACCAAACGACCTCCGAATGGAACGAAACTTGACCGGTAGTCTCCGGGTGGTATATTAAGACCACTTGACAAGCCTCGGTCCATTCCGAGAAAGTTTGACACACGCACACGAAAGAAACCAAGAGGGGTGCACCGGAGGAGGTAGGAGCGCCGGATTGTAAAACGGACAACGGGGAAAATGCTCGGATGCATGAGACGAACACGTATGTGAATGCAATGCACATGATGACATGATATGAAAATGCATGACATGACAAAATACAAAACGAAAGACAAAACCCGACAACGGAGGGAAAAACATATCACATAGCCGAAAATGGCAAGAGTCGGAGTTACAAATATGGCAAGTTACATGCGGGGTGTTACACTTCTAGAGATGGGGACGGTTCCTGGAACAAGGTCTATCACAAACTCGACATCCCTGTCAGGTGGAATACCTGGCAGTTCTTCTGGAAAGACATCCGGGAAGTCACGGACTACCGGGACATCTTCAAGGTCTGGAAGAGGGTTGGCATTTAATGAGTAAAGCTGACGCTTAGACACTCGGGTCAAAACATTGACTGTCTTGCCCGACGGATGGGTGAGTTGAACAGTTCTAGTAGAGCAATCAATCTTAGCATAATGAGCTGACATCCAGTCCATACCCAAGATGATGTTTATGTCCGAGGACTTGAGAGCTATTAGTGATGCAAGGAAGACCAATCTGTCGACAAGAATTTCATTTCCATGGCTTATCCTAGAGGTTTGCCACTTAGAACCAGGGGTTTGGATTACCATGGAGGTGGGCATGTCACAAAATGTGGTGTTGTGCAATCGAGCATAGCTCTCAGAGATAAATGAATGAGATGCTCCAGTATCGAAAAGAACAGTTGCCAGATGGCAATTAACAAGGAGCGTACCAAGGACGACGTTGGGATCCTCATGAGTTTCTTCAGCTGAAACGTAGTTGACATGGCCACGTGTAGTGGTGGCTGGCTTGGCGTAGTAAGTCTTTCCTGCTGGCTTACCACGGCCAACGGACTGTCCAGGTTGATTGGGGTTGTTTCGGGGGCACTCGCGCAAATAGTGACCCGTTTCTCCACACTTGAAGCATGTCACAACGTTGGGGCGTGGAGCAGCATTAGCAGCGGGGCCACCATAGACCTTGGGCGGTGCATACTGCTGGTCGGGGCGAGGCGCCTCAAAGGATGGCCTCGGAGTGAACCTAGGTGGCAGAGCAGTGTTTGGAATCCAGACCCAGCGCTTCTGAGATCCGAAGCCGGATGAGGAACCAAAATCGCGGGAGTGCTTGCGTGTAGCGTCATAGTCAGTCTGTCCTGTCTCAGCACTGATGGCCTTATTGACAAATTTCTGGAAAGAGGTGCACTCGTGCAGACGAAGATCACGGCGAAGCTCAGGGCTAAGTCCCTTGCGGAACCTTGCCTGCTTCTTGGCGTCGGTGGATACCTCTTCAGGAGCATAGCGTGCTAAATTTCCAAACTCACGGCTGTATGCATCCACAGTCAGTCTGCCTTGGGTGAAGTTGCAGAATTCTTCCCGCTTACGATCTATGAGACCCTCCGGAATGTGATGCTCACGGAAAGCCCCACTGAATTCAGCCCAAGTAGTGAGTTGGCCGGCTGGGCGCATAGCCTCAAAGTTTTCCCACCAAAGGCTAGCAGGGCCTTCGAGGTGATAGGCAGCGTAGGTAACCTTATCAGCTTCGGCTACGTTGGCAGAACGTAGCTTATGGGTGATGCTGCGAAGCCAATCATCCGCATCGAGGGGCTCGACGGAATGGTTAAACTTCGGTGGGTACAACTTGATAAAGTCATTGATGGACACCAAGTCGTTCCTCTGATGCGTGCGGTATTCTACTCAATTCGCTCTAGCAAGCGGTTAGTCTCACGCTTGTTTCTTTCTGCCTCCAGCATAACTTCGGCCAGTGAAGGCGGTTGGGGCAGATTCTCCCCCCTAGCTGCATTGGCTTCACCCTGCACCTGGACAGCAGGGTTGTTGCGGGTGTTGACCATCCTAGGAGAAACAAGACAACGGTTTAGACAAGGATGGCTAAATCTTGGCGGGGAAATACGGAATGTAATGGATAACACGGAATGTAGAGATGATCATCAGTATGACATGGTAACATAGCAACATACATATACCAACGGTCATACACACCATACATAGTTTAGTACAAGTCCAGGCTAGAGTACAGCTACGATGAAAGACGATACATCTCATCAGAGGCATTCCAAGCTCCTATACATTATTTTTCTACACCTCCGGAACGTGATACACACCAAGTCGTATCCCACAAGACACGCAGGACTGTGGAGAATACAACTATTACAATACTAGTGGAACTACCACCAACTCAGACGTCTCCGTAGTAATCTTCATAGAAGTCACCGCCATGTCCTGGGAGCTGAACATGATCATCTGGAAACAGTCGGTCCTGTGGAGCTTGCGGTCCATAAGGACTCGGGTGTGGCCTTGGTCCAACAAACGGTGGCAGACGGGGTCCACGAGGAGGGGTGATGCCTCCTACATCACGCCATTCCATACATTCTGGCAGACCAGACCGCACGGGGTACAAGTCCCTCATGTCCATATACC
This sequence comes from Triticum aestivum, assembly GCF_018294505.1. Taxonomy (NCBI): domain Eukaryota; kingdom Viridiplantae; phylum Streptophyta; class Magnoliopsida; order Poales; family Poaceae; genus Triticum; species Triticum aestivum. The sequence continues at coordinate 362,498,104 of NC_057814.1, read as the reverse complement.
CGGCCTGCACGGCAGGTGCAAACCGTGTCAGAGTGGCCCAGTGATCAGAACGAGCATTAAAGAGCTCCATTCGCAAGGCACGATTCTCACGGTCCTTGTCCTCAAGCATCTCGGTGGTGGTGCGGAGTAGTGAATCCTCATGGGTAGGATCACAGTAAGTAGCCTGATAGTACCCCTGTGCCCCAGGGAGTGATGCTGGCATATAGCGGAAGTCAGTGTTCTGAAGCAAGGCAGTTCTAGCTCGTATGATAGTCATCATTGAGTAAGCTGCGTCCTGCACGGACATCTCGATGGTAACCCCAAGTCCATAAGAGCAATGGAGGGGTTCAGTAGCTCCAGGATAGGAAGGGTAAATCCTGACGGTGCAAAAATATTGGCTTTGATTAAAGTCTCGAAACTGCTCCTCGACGGTATACTCGTTATACCATCGATAGCCTGTCTCAACCATCACTCGGACCAGCATGGCCGTGTGACCAGGTACATCGAGGCACCGGGTCAGACGAACCACTTGATTCTGGGAGCGGGTGGCCATCTGAAAGCACGAAATAATGCAGAGGCATTAGAATTCTAGGAGAATTCGGACAGCATAACGGCTGTAAATGCTCGGAAAAGACTTGAAACATTCGCAACAGGTTGCAAAACCACTCAACAACATCATATCAAGGTTCTGGTTCAACCGACAACATACTAAAGGTAGTAGAAACTGAACCGAAGCATGGAACCAACAATCCTATAAGTTACTACGGATTAGTAACACGTGAACCTGATAGAGAGAAGAGAGCCTAGTCCTTAACCCACGTAGAATGAGAAGAGAATGACTCAGATCAGAGGGCATAAGGTTAAGGAGTAAAAGCGCCTTTCGTTCCCTCCCACAATCAATTCCCCTACATATAACTAAAGCATTTCTAGACTCGACATCGACCAGTTTGGCTTAACGCACCTACAGGCAGTCCGGCTCTGATGCCAACGCAGTCAGGACCCCGATTCTAAGTCACACCGATCTAGCCTGTAACACCTCATATCACATTGCGGCCTCACGCACGGTACTCCCACGGGTGTCGCCTTACCATGGCCCAGGACCGTTTGTGCCTTTTGGCTCACGTATATGACAATGTCGCTAGCGTCCATATGACAGAGAACCCGGGCCGACATGGCTAGTCGTGAACCCAAAGCGGCACTAACGTATGGGGACAGGCATACATGATTCAACATCGAACGTGCCGGTCAGCAGCGTGTGAATCCGGGCTGTAGCACTGGGCTAACAGGACTCCGGGAACCCGGGCTGTAGCAGGCTAGGCAGGACTCCGGATGTCACCGCATGACATTTCCCCGAAGGGACAAACACAGGAACGATATGAAACACATGCCGGCCAGTCAAGTGTCCAGAGCAGTAGTGCTGGGCTAGCAGGACTCCGGTGAACCGGGCTGTAGCGGACTACTATGGCTCAAGGAGGCACTAGACTACATTTCCCCATAAGAGAGGCTGCCAAGGATAAACAACTAGATTGTCGGATCCCACACATACCAAGCATTTCAATCATACACACAATATGCTCGATATGTGTGAATACAACATGGCATCACAACAAAACTCTACAACTCAAGTACTTTATTTAAAGGGCTCCGGAGAGCCTTACATAACATGTTCATACAGATAGGGGTCACATGACCCGACACTCATGTCATACAAACATACAAGCACATGCGGAAGCAAACTTGTCTAGGTACAGACACTAGAAAGAAAGAAGGCTTGATGAAGCCTGTCTATCTACGTAGGCCCTTCACAAGCCTAGATCACCACCTGGGTGGCAAGTCAGTCATCGTCGTCGAGTTCTACGTAGAACCCATCGGAAGGGGCGGTGTTGTCGTCTGAAAACAGTAATTGAAGCAACATGAGTACAAAGGTACTCAGCAAGTCTTACAAGAGATCCTACTATACATGTTCAATCTCAAGAAGATAGTGGAGTTATTGCAGCAAGCCAGCTTTGACTCTTGGCTAAGCTATCCTACGAGACACCACTTGTGAAATAGTTTTCGCACACGAGTCCACTAATCACCATCTCAATACCCCACCGTGGATCCTCCCTCGTCATCCCACGAGAGGGCCATCCGCGGTACTCACACTTATCTTGAGGCTTTTAGTAGTATCCTTTTACTTGTCTATGAACTGCATAAGCGACCAAGTAGTCCTTCACTGCGGACGCGGCTATTCGAGTAGTTTTATACCCTGCAGGGGTGTACTCGTCACACACGCTCTCACCACTTACCGTCGCTACACGACATGTACTCAGCAACCTTCAAGCGGAAGCCCAACGTGGGTGTCGGCCACAGCCTACCTAAACACTCAAGTCTCTAGTCCAGGTTTATCGCCTATTCAGGTTCCATCCGCAGGGAGTCCGGCCGAGGTTTCCACATACGGCCCCAAACGATGTGTGCAGGGTTCCCGGACACCAAACGGGCGACTCGGTACACCGTGCCACGAGCCTACCGCATCACAGCCCACCCCTTGGTCAGCGCTGTCCACGGCCTCCAGCTTACTGCAAACACCAGAAACTACGTGCAACTCCTGGACAGAGGACAAGGGTAATTAAGAAGCCGAGGGGTCCATTGGTTTCGGGCCCAATGCGTGGTAGTAGCTGAATCTTAAATCACGCATACATATCTCAGTTCTTAGGGACGGTCTCAATGAAACAACCCACCATGTACTCCTACATGGCCTCCCATCGATACCTTCACCAAATCGTATTCAACACCTTACTCTCATTGCCAACACACGCTTTCACTCTAGTTCATCACCCTGATGAGCCAGACCTGACACGACTCTAAGCGTAGCAAGCATAGCATTGTAGGAACACAACATGGCTCAAGCAACTCCTACACATGCTAGTGGGTTTCATCTAGTTACTGTGGCAATGACAGGTCATGCAAAGGAAAGTGGGTTCAACTACCGCAACACACAACAGTTTGAATCGCGTTGTCTTAATGCAGTAAATGAGAGCAGAAGCGAGAAGATGGGTTTGTATCGAAATGATCAATGGGTTGCTTGCCTGGCTGAGTGGTGGTGGGATACTGCCCTTCAGTTGGATACTCGTGAATATCCTCGGAGGCAGGACCTACCACGATGAACACAACGAAGCACAATCAACAGCAAGCAAAGTGCAACAATATGATGCATGCATGAGACATGGCAAAATGGATCTATTGGGCTAATGCAACTAAGACCAGATGGGTTTGGACTATTTTGAATCAAAGATTCAAATTCCAAGTTCATATGTGGTCCTTATTAGTGCTTTATCTTGTTCTGCATTAAACAGTAGGTTAAGTTGCTTAAACATGCATGGAACCAGTACAGATGGATAGAATGGATTTTTCTGATCATTTTTCATATATAAATCTTTTCATTCTGAGCTATAGATTATTTTCTATGATTTTTTGAAGTTTGTGATATTTTCTGGAATTTCCTATATAAGAATAATTCCAGTAATTAAATTGTTTATTACATCAGCAGTGTGTCATGATGACGTCAGCGGTCAACGGGGTCGTCCAGGTCAAACCTGACGTGTGGGTCCCCTGTGTCAGTGTCACTGTTAGTTAGTTAAACTAATTAGAATTAATTTAACTCTAACTCAGGTTAATTAGCAGGCGGGCCCCACTTGTCATTGACCCAGGGGAGGTCAAACCTCTGGTCAACTGGGCGGAGGCACCGGCGTTTAGCCGCCGGCGAGGCCAGACGCGGCGGTGGGGTGCGGGATCCGTGCTCCGGCGACCAAATGGGCGGCGGATAGCACCTACGCGTAGCTGGGAGCAACCCGCGTCGATTGGTGGTGGAGGTGGAGCTTGGGGTCGCCGGAATCAACGCCGGCGACGAGCTGTGCGGCTGCCGAGGTACGGGTGTAGTCGAACCCTTCGCTAGAGAGCACGGCGAGGGGCGTGCGATGGTGCTACGGGCTCCTGGTGATGCAGTGAAGCTAACGGCCATGGTGGTGCGACCGTTGGATGGCTGGAGCCTCGTCGGCGACGAGCTCGGCGGCGACGCGTGCGGGTGAGCTACGTGCAGTTGCTACGGAGCTCGAGAGGGAGAATGGAGAGGATGGGGAAAGGCAGAAGCTCACGGCAGAGGCGATGAGCTAGGCGGCGCTGTCGGGGACGAACTGCTGCGGTGGTGACGGCGGAGGGGATCTCCAGCGGTGGGCGGCGAAGGCGAGGTCGGAGCGATGGCTTCGGGGCAAGAGAGCGCTCGGGGCCCGACTTGCTCGAAGGAGAAGGCGACGGCGGAGCTGCTGGACACGGTCAGGTGACGCAGAGACGGCGGTGGCTACGGCTACTCCGGCGAGGTGGCAGTGGCTGCGTCGGCCATGGTGGCGGAAGGCGAGGGAGAGGCGATGGGGGAGAAAGGAGGTGTCCAGGGGCTCGGGGGCGAGACGTGGGGGTCGTCCCGCTCGTCCACGGGCGAGGCGGCAATTAGGTGGCGCCGTGGCGAGCTCACGCACGCCGGCGTCACCTCTGTGCCTGCTCTGGCGGGAGCAAGCAGCTGACTGGCCATGGGCCAGCACAGTGCTGGGCCGCCAGGTGGGCTGCCAGGTAAGTTCCTTCTCTGCTTTCTGTTTTCCTTTTTCCTATTTTTCTGTAGGTGTAGGGCATTATTAAAAAATACTAAAACGTTTCCAAAAATCCTGCAAATAATTGTGGGCTCTGTTGGGATTATTCCTAACAGCCCTCACTTAAATCCAGAATTATTTGGGCATTTTAATTATTCTATAGAATTTAAATGCCCAAATGCAAATAGATAAAGGATTAATCCAGTGACCTTATGTGTCCTAGAAAATTGTGATCCCATTTTGTCAGAGGTCCTAACCCAAGACAAGAAGGGAGGACTTTTTAGAAGGGCATTTCAGGTTCATTGAAAATAATTTTACTAAACCCTAGTTGTTTTCAGAGGGGGTGCTGGGGTTTCTGTCATCCCCATTTCAAGTTTCTGGTAAAAGTAAACATGATGCAACACTCTAATGCATGGACTAGCTAGGATGTGACAATGTATCAAGCATCCCCAAGCTTAATTCCTGCTCGTCCTCGAGTAGGTAAATGATAAAAACAGAATTTTTGATGTGGAATGCTCCCTAACATAATCTTCAATGTAATTTTATTTATTGTGGCATGAATGTTCAGATCCGAAAGATTCAAGATAAAAGTTTAATATTGACATAAAAATGATAATACTTCAAGCATACTAACTAAGCAATTATGTCTTCTCAAAATATCATGGACAAAGAAAGTTCATCCCTACAAAATCATATAGTTTGGTCATGCTCCATTTTCGTCACACAAGAATGCTCTCATCATGCACAACCCCGATGACAAGCCAAGCAATTGTTTCATACTTTAGTAATCTCAAACCTTTTCAACCTTCACGCAATACATGAGCGTGCGCCATTGAATGTGCAACTATCCCTGGGTGGTTTTGGTAATTCCTAACAACATATAGCTCATTGAGCTAATGTTATTTCAAGATAAATATTTCAGGAAAGCTCAAAGATTGGCATGGCATGGATTAGAAAGTGGACCCCTGAAAATGCTAAGGACAAAAGATTGGCTCAAGCTCAAAGCACAAGACTCTACATTTTACTTTTAGTGATCCAAGATCACATTGAGTCCATAGGAAAAGCCAATACTATTAAAAGGGGGTGAGGTGTTGCTTAATGAGTTACTTGCTCAAAATGCTTAGTGATATGCTCCAAAAACCCTAAACTACTTTCTCATATCCACATATGTCCCAAACCAAAAGTCAAACTCGGCCCCACCAAAACTTTCTATCCGGCGCCACCGAGTTCACTTGACATAGCCACTGCCAAAAACCCGAGTAACTTCGGTCTCACCGATAGGGATCTCGGTCTCACCGAGATGGGATTGCAACCTCTCTATTTCCCTTCGTAACGTTTCGGCCCAACCGAGATGAGCGATCGGTCACACCTAGATTGCAATGCAAACTCTCTGTTTCTCCTTCGTAACGTTTCGGTCTAACCGAGATGAGCGAATCGGCCCCACCGAGTTTGCCTGACCAACTCTATGTTTGCTTATTACCAAAATCGGTCCCACCGAGTTTGTGTAATCGGTCTCACCGAGATTACGTTATGCCCTAACCCTAACGACATCGGTCCCACCGAGTTGACATGTCAGTCCCACCAAAAATCCTAACGTTCACATTTTGAACTAAATCGGTCTGACCGAGTTTTATAATCCGGTCCCACCGAGTTTGGTGATTTGTGTGTAACGGTTAGATTTTGTGTGGAGGCTGTATATACCCCTCCACCCACTCTTCACTCGTGGAGAGAGCCATCAGAACATGCCTACACTTCCAACATACATTTTCTGAGAGACAACCACCTACACTTGTGTTGAGGTCAAGATATTCCATTCCAACCACATAAATCTTGATCTCTAGCCTTCCCAAGTTGCTTTCCACTCAAATCATCTTTCTACCAAATCCAATCCTATGAGAGAGAGTTGAGTGTTGGGGAGACTATCATTTGAAGCACAAGAGAAAGGAGTTCATCATCAACACACCATCTATTACCTTTTGGAGAGTGGTGTCTCCTAGATTGGCTAGGTGTCACTTGGGAGCCTCCATCAAGATTGTGGAGTTGAACCAAGGAGTTTGTATGGGCAAGGAGTGTTGGGGATCGTAGCAGAAATTTAAAATTTTCTACGCATCACCAAGATCCATCTATGGAGTTTGCTAGCAACGAGAAGGAAGGAGTGCATCTACATACCCTTGTAGATCGCGAGCCGAAGCGTTCAAGTGAACGGGGTTGATGGAGTCGTACTCGTCGTGATCCAAATCACCGATGACCGAGCGCCGAACGGACGGCACCTCCGCGTTCAACACACATATGGAGCAGCGATGTCTCCTCCTTCTTGATCCAGCAAGGGGGAAGGAGAGGTTGATGGAGATCCAGTAGCACGACGGCGTGGTGGTGGAAGTAGCGGGGATCCCGGCAGGGCTTCGCCAAGCGCAGGCGGGAGGGAGAGGTGTCACGGGAGGGAGAGGGAGGCGCCAGGGGCTGTGCTGCGGCTGCCCTCCCTCCCCCCCACTATTTATAGGGGTCCTGGGGGGCGCCAGCCCCCTCGAGATCCCATCTGAGGGGGGGCGGCCAAGGGGTGGCTTCCCCCCCAAGCCAAGTGGGGGGCGCCCCCAACCCTAGGGTTTCTAACCCTAGGCGCAGGGGGAGGCCCAAGGGGGGGCGCACCAGCCCACCAGGGGCTGGTTCCCCTCCCACTTCAGCCCATGGGGCCATCCGGGATAGGTGGCCCCACCCGGTGGACCCTTCCGGTGGTCCCGGTACAATACCGGTAACCCCCGAAACTTTCCCGGTGGCCGAAACTGGACTTCCTATATATAATTATTCACCTCCGGACCATTCCGGAACTCCTCGTGACGTCCGGGATCTCATCCGGGACTCCGAACAACTTTCGGGTTTCCGCATACTAATATCTCTACAACCCTAGCGTCACCGAACCTTAAGTGTGTAGACCCTACGGGTTCGGGAGGCATGCAAACATGACCGAGACGACTCTCCGGTCAATAGCCAACAGCGGGATCTGGATACCCATGTTGACTCCCACATGTTCCACGATGATCTCATCGGATGAACCACGATGTCGAGGATTCAATCAATCCCGTATACAATTCCCTTTGTCAATCGGTATGTTACTTGCCCGAGATTCGATCGTCGGTATCCCAATACCTTGTTCAATCTCGTTACCGGCAAGTCACTTTACTCGTACCGTAATGCATGATCCCATGACCAACCACTTGGTCACTTTGAGCTCATATGATGATGCATTACCGAGTGGGCCCAGAGATACCTCTCCATCAAACGGAGTGACAAATCCCAGTCTCGATTTGTGCCAACCCAACAGACACTTTCGGAGATACCCGTAGTGCACCTTTATAGCCACCCAGTTACGTTGTGACGTTTGGCACACCCAAAGCACTCCTACGGTATCCGGGAGTTGCACAATCTCATGGTCTAAGGAAATGATACTTGACAATTGGAAAAGCTCTAGCAAACGAACTACACGATCTTTGTGCTATGCTTAAGATTGGGTCTTGTCCATCACATCATTCTCCTAATGATGTGATCCCGTTATCAATGACATCCAATGTCCATAGTCAGGAAACCATGAATATCTGTTGATCAACGAGCTAGTTAACTAGAGGCTTACTAGGGACACGTTGTGGTCTATGTATTCACACATGTATTACGATTTCCGGATAACACAATTATATCATGAACAATAGACAATTATCATGAAGGAAATATAATAATAACCATTTTATTATTGCCTCTAGGGCATATTTCCAACAAGGAGATAGCCTACTTCGTGAAGATATACCCTAGTGAGGCAAGTCATTCGTGGGCGATGGCCATGGTGGGATAGACAAGGTTGCTTCTTCGTGGACCCTTCGTGGGTGGAGCCCTCCATGGACTCGCGCAACCGTTACCCTTCGTGGGTTGAAGTCTCCATCAACGTGGATGTAAGATAGCACCACCTATCGGAACCACGGATAAAAAATCTCCGTGTCTCCAATTGCGTTTGCACACTCCAATCCCATCCCTTTACATTCTTGCAACTTGCATGATTTACTTTCCGCTGCTCATATACTCTTGTCATGCTTGCTTGATATGTATTGTGAATGTTTGAACTTGTGCTAAAACTCCACTTCAACTTAAAGAATTTAAAAACTGCAACTTTTCTTGCTAAGAGTCTATTCACCCCCCTCTAGACACCTCTTCTCGATCCTTTCAATCTTACAATCCCACTTGAATAACAATATTGAGTAGTGATTTTTATTACACGAACCAAGCACTAGGACTGGCATGTAACTAGAGTATTCCGTGTAAATTTTGTGGTTTGCACCTTCTTTTAATCAAGACAGCACCTATATTTTTATATCTAAAGAGTAACTATGACTACCATGGCACTTGGGTATTCAGTCTGTGTACTCCTAAATTTAATCTTCCCTTTCTTAGTTAACAATGTTATGCACGTATTTATGTCATTCCTGTCTATCTTGAAGCAGAATAAAGGAACATCCCGTGATAAAAAAGTTTGTATATGGCCCGACCAATTAAACACTGATATGTCATAGGCAAAATATATGGTTCTTTCCCATTATTAGTTGTCCTTTTCCATTCTAAAAGCAACTGAATGTAATGACAAACCATACTAACCAGCTAAGTGCCATGGTTTCAGAATCATATTCTGATATTCCTACAGGCAAATCATTTTGAGGTGAAGAACCAGATGTCTTTTGCCTCAAAGTAACTTAAAAACCAAGCTATCAGACCTAGCTTAAGGTCTCATCACGCATTCCTATCTTCTGTAGTGTGCTGCTGTTTGTTTTGTACAACTTATAAGGAACTATGCACTACTATGATCTGGATATGGTCTATGTAAATATTGCACCACATCCTACCTGAAAAGGAATTGGGCTCATATGTATTGATTTTCCAGTCGTGCTCACTCGCTGACTTCTAATTGCTAATGCCTTGACGCTATTAGGAGAAGACAACATCAAGAAGGCCATAGTTGAGGCAAAATTGCAAACAAGAAGCTCTTGACTCTCAACTGTTATTTGTTTTCTGAGCAAGTATGTACTTTTGGTCTCATAATAGTTTTAAATGTGTAGATGTGATGCCTTAGCATATATAACAGAAATATATGATTTTAATCAAACACTCTCATATCTTTTAAATCAGTGCTTCCCTTCACACAACAGAAATTAGTGATTCGTATCATGTTTTGTATTTCTGTTGTATAATATACTTCTTGAAAGTTTACATCTCAAGCTAGCCCAATCGTGTTGTAGTACCTAAAACGAATTACATGATATATTTGCCTTCTTCTTATTCGTTTTTGGAGCAGTTAAATATTTTTCCTATGATAATAGTTTTAGATGTGTAGATGTAATGACTTAGCATATTATATCACATGGAAGTGGATATGTTTCAGATCATTATATTATAACAAAAGTATATGATTCTAAATGGAATCTTCTAAGTCGGTGCTTTCCATCACATAACCGAAATTAATGGTTCATATTGTGCTTTGTATTTCTGTTATATAGTATATTCTTGAAAGTTTGCATCTCACCGAAAAAGGCTTTCGCCCCACTTTATAGATAAAGCAAACCGCCACAGCGCACCCAAACATTGACTAGTTCACAACACACACACCCAAGTCTCACGACAAGAAGTACAAAAGGTTCTTCTGAGGGCACAGCTCAACAAGCCCAAAAAAGATTAAAAAAGTCTGGAGGAGACCGAAGAACGCGCCCGGCCCCTAATCTGGCTCGGGTGGAGGCGGAGGAGGCGGCGGTGACAAACGGACAGCCATCGAGCGAAGGTCGGCGATGAAGGCGTAGATGGCGTCCTGGTCCTGGGGGCATCTAAGCGACCGCCAAAGCAGCAAGTAACCAGACAGTTTGAAGAGGGCGTTAGTAGCACGTTGAAGCGGAATGCGCTGAATCACAAGTCTATTGCGGATCGTCTAGAGGGTTCAAGCGAGGACCCCAATCTCCAACCACCTAATGTGGCGAGAATGCAGGGGGGGAGCCTGAAGTTCAGCAAACAGGTCAGGGAAATTGGTGTGGCACCAACTGCCACCAACCACCTCTCTAAAGCAGCTCCAAATAAATTGAGCGGACACACAAGAGAAGAAGATGTGATTTGAGTCTTCGGGGACACCACAGAGTGGACATAGGCCACTACCAGTGCCATTGCGCTTTCAGACCTCCACCCCAGATGGGGTCCGCCTACGGATCCATTGCCACATGAAGATCTGAATCTTCAGAGGAAGGCGGGTGGACCATACTGCCATAAGGGGAGGGGGCGGAGGAAGGGGAATGGCCCGGTAGAGGGACTTGGTGGAGAATTGGCCAGACGGCTCTAGGCGCCATCGAACCAGATCTGGGCCAGCGTCCACCATAGGCTCGTGGAGGGCGACACAATCAATCAACTCATGCCAGGCGGCAGAATCCGGAGGCCCAAATGGCCTCCGAAAGGCGAGGCGCCCTAAGTCAATAAGGGCCCTCTCGACAGATATCCAGGGATCACCGGCGATGGAGAAGAGGTTGGGGAAGCGCGCGGCGAAGGGGGTGTCTCCCGCCTACCAGTCGAACCAGAACAGAGTCGCAGCCCCAGATCCAACCGAGATGGAGGTCCAAATGTGAAGAACCGGGAGTAGTTGGATGACCGACTTCCAGAACTGGGAGCCGCCAGATCTCTGACAGAAGGCAAGGGGTTGCCCACGTAGGTATTTGTTCCAGATGATGTCTAACCATAGGCCACCTTTCCCTTGTGCAATACGCCAAAGCCAGCGGGATAAGAGGGCGATGTTCATGCGCTTAGAGCACATGATCCCGAGGCCCCCTTGCTCCCAAGGCTTGCAGGTTTGGCCAGCTGACCATATGGTATTTTTGTTTATTGTTGTCACCCGCCCAGTAGAAACAAGACTGGACTTTGGCGATCTCATGGTGCAAAGTCTCGTGCAGGCTATAGAAGCTCACGAGGAACAAGAGGAGGATGGATGGGGAGGAGTTGATGAGAATCGTCCGGGCCGCCTTAGACAACCACCTACCCTACCAAGGCTCAATGCACGTCTGCAGCTTGGCCACGGTCGGGCACAAGTCGGCAACGGTGAGCCGAGAGTCACTAATGGGCGTCCCCAAGTATGTCGTGGGGAAGGCGCCCAAGCGGCAGTTAAGCCGGTTGGCGATGCCCAGGCATTCGTCCGGAGAGTAGCCCATCACCATCACATCACTCTTGTCAAAGTTTATCTTGAGGCCAGACATCTGTTGGAAGCAGAGGAGGAGGAACTTCATATTAGAGATGTCCGCCTCCGAGCCTTCCACCATAATGATGGTGTCGTCGGCGTACTGGAGAAGGGACATCCCAGCACTGCCGGCCAGGTGGGGAGTGATCCCACGAATATGGCCCGCCGCCTTTGCCTTGTCCAAGATGGCGGCAAGAGCGTCCACCACCATGTTGAACAAGAATGGGGAGAAGGGGTCGCCTTGTCTAACCCCACAAAGGGTGGGGAAGTAGGCACTGAATCTCCCCATTTATGTTCACGGCGGTTCGACCGCAGGAGACCATCTGCATCACGTGGGTGATCCAACGGTCGTCGAAGCCCTTCCGGAGCAAAACTTCCCGGAGGAAGGACCAGCTGACTGTATCGTAAGCCTTATGGAAATCGATCTTCAGGAAGACCGCCTTGAGGTGCTTAGAGCGAACCTCATGGAGGACTTCGTGGAGGACTAGCACCCCATCCAGGATAAAACGCCCTTGAATGAAGGTCGACTGGTTGGGATGGGTAATGTGATCCGCAAGCAGGGTCACCCTATTGGCGTACCCTTTAGCCAGGATCTGAAAGATCACATTGATCACCATGATCGGACGGAACAGGCGGATGTCGGACGCCCTAGGCACTTTGGGGATGAGCGAAATGATCCCATAGTTGAGTCGACCGAGGTCAATGGACCCTACATAGAACTCGTCTAAGATGGCCATGATCTCTGGTTTAATCACATTCCAGAAGGCCTGGAAGAATTTCACCGGAAGACCGTCGGGACCCGGGGCCGAGGTAGGGTTAATGCCTCTCATGGCCGCCCAAACCTCTCCCTCAGAGAATGGAGCCATAAGGGCCGCATTCTCCTCGACGGAAAGCAGCTGCGGGCCGGCCTCGCAATCAGGGGCCAGAGACTGCCCGCTCCGAGAGGAGGAAGAGAAGAGGGTTTTGTAGAACCTGTCGACGTGAGCCCCAATGTCACAAGGGGACCGCAAGAGCGTCGTGCCATCCTAGAGAAGAGGGATGGTGTTGCGCCTATGGCGACCATTAGCAATGGCCTGAAAGTAGGCTGTGTTTGTGTCGCCCTTCAAGACCCTTTCTGGGAGCCACGCAGACGCCAATAAGCCTCCTCATTGGTGTAAATGACGGAGAGTTGATCTTCCAGGTCGTATCGGAAGAGCCACTCATCAGGGGAGAGGCCAGACGCGTCAGCCCGGAGGTCAAGGGCCTGGATGGCGGTCAACAAGGCCTTCTTGCGCTCTTGGAGATCGCGACCAAGGTTGGCGCCCCACCCCTTCATGAACTGTCGGCCACGCTTGGCACAGAACTACCAAGAGTCAATAGCCGAGGGAGGGCGGGGGTGGGGGTGGGCACGGGCCTCCACCCAGCGAGCGCAGACGGCCTCCACAAAGCCGGTTTGGGAGAGCCAAAATGTCTCAAACCGGAAGCGAGGGGGGTCGGAGGGCGCTCATCGGTTGCATCTCAAGCTAGCCTTCTTAGTGTTTCTTTTGATGAAAGGTTAAATAAGCCTTTGGAATATGATGACTGGTGTTTCTTAACCGCGAGTATTTAGCACATTTAATGGAACTGGAAGTCTCCTTATTAACACTACTCATATTCTACAACTAATTTAGTTCACATATTGGTCTAGACTCTTGCCTATTTGCATTCCTATTGCCTGTTTGCAATTTCTAAAGTTATAGTATTCCTATACTAACGATGTTAATCTGTTTGAACAACAAATCTCAAATTAAAAGTAATATTGTTGTAGGGTGGAGACCGTAAGTGGAGATCTTTCATGAATCGGAGGGGGGTCCACGAAGAACGGGGAAAACAAAAGGGGAAATCACAAGAGGATCACTCAAGAACAAGTCCAATCACACATCCACTAGACTCAAATCCACACAAGATCCACAAAGGTACATGAACAACAAGAGGAACAAAGATACAAGGTTGAGTTCCTCCCAAATCCAAAGGAGATAATGTCTTTGATGATCTAGATAGATCCTTCCCTAGATGGGGTCCTGAATCCACTAGGGATCTTCTCCAAAGGAGGCCTTGAACTCCAATGGACTGTCTCTCTCTCTCTCTCAAGAGGAGTCCCGCAAGGGGAGCTACATGAGCTAAGCTCCAATGTGTAGTTCTAATCTTAGCTAACCCTAATTCTGAGCAAGGGAACATCTACTTATATTCTAGGAAAGATTTGGGGAGAAACAGGGGTACATGGGTCATTTGGCCCTTAATGCACGCAGGCATCGCCGGAGGGGTCCGGGCACCTGGGGTAAAGGGGTCCGGGAAGCCGAGGGTCACTGGGATAAGGAGTCCGGGCACCCGGGCTAGCGCCAGGTGAGTGGGCCGGGCACCCGGGGGTGCAGGCACCCGGTGGTAGAAGCCCGGGCACCTGGGGTGGTCAAGGCCGCACCCTTTGGGGGGCGGGGGTCCAGGCACTCGGGCCGTAGGAGGTCGGGCACCCGGGGTGGTCTGAGGCCTCCGGTGCTTCGCGTCTTGGGGTCCCTCTTCCTCCTCCTTCTCCCTTGTTCTCTTACGCTTGAACTCCTCCTCGTCGTCGACGAAGCTCCGGTAATACCTGTGCATGGAGGGATATCAAGTAGTATACCATCCTCGAAGGGGTCAAGTGAACACATGTAAAGGAGATGATTAACCTTTATGTATGTGAAGTAGATGTCGTACGTCTCACTTGCCGAATGGACTCTTGACATGGTGATGTCCGTAGGATGCTCCGCATCATCCCCTCCCCCTTGGGAAAGATCCGACTTCGAACCGAAAACCAAATCACCATGGGAAAAAGATGGCGTCATCGTGTAGAAGTGAACGTTCACCAAGTACTCATAGTCTTGAAGCTCAAAGTGGGCACTCTCCAATGTCGCACCGGCTCGTGATTCCTTCATAAGGAGCAAGAACAACAAACACTTGGAAAAACACATGTGGTTAGTGTTAGTGCAAAACCAAGCATTCAAGTGGTGATTCACCGAACAAGTGTTGTCATCATGCATGTCATATGATGTGACAAAAGATTGTGTCATGTCATGTAAGCATATGGATTGAGCACAATCAAGGGCATCATTGAAACAAGCATGTAATTGGGAGGTAGAGATGCTAATATGTGTGACAAAGCGCTCTACCTCAGAGTCATAGCAAGCATTCACAAAGCGCTCAATGAAAGGTCTATGGTAGGAATAGGAATCATTCACAACACCAAATAAAATGAAGTGTCTAAACGCATGGGTCAAGTGCAAGACAATTCAAGCATAATGTGCATTTGGTGTAGTGAATATAGTGTGGCACAATCCGAGCATAACGTGCATTTGGCGTGGTGAATATAGTGTGGCACTCAACACAATGAAAAGAGCAATTGTTCATCATATGTGAGGCAATCAAGTCAATCATGTGACAAGCATGGAAATGGACGTCATCAGCCGCATGAAACGAGCGAGTATGACTCATGGGTGACGCAACATAGACAAGCATAGAAATCAAGTCGTGCAAGCTACTAGTGCGAAGATGCAACATACTAGAAGATATCATGGTAATCATGTCATGTGAGCAAATAATAGGCATAGACAATGCGCATGACATATTGCAAGCATGAACACAAAGCAAGATCAATGTATCATCATAGGAATGGGGTACAAGACAAACATGGCAATAACAAGCAATATCTTCACCAAGCTTGCAAATACACATACAAGTATTAGAATTAATCATCATGTGTAATGCAAAGCATGGGTCACAAATGCATGACAAAGACATAGGAATAAGCATATCATGCAAAGTGAACATGGCATGATGGGCAGAGAATATGTAATGGGCAATAACCCAAAACCATGTGAGGACCATGTAGAAGAAATGCGCGAAGTTCTTGTGCAATGGAAACGGTTTGAAAATCAATCCACGGGATCCCAGGTCATCGTTTCTCTCTAGAGCCCGTTTCATCAACTCATGGGATTGTGAAGTTGACGAGTATTCATGGGTACCTACACAAAAGAAGCACAAACCAAAGAAATTGTGTGCGTGAAAATCATGATGTGTATGTGCACGTGAAAGTTAGCACAAGATAAGCATCGCTCAAAGAAATTTGAAGCGTGGTATAAGAATATATCATCCACCATGAAAGAATAGTTGTTATGTATGACACGATGAGGACACAAATTGAGCATACAAGTATATGGCACATCAATATCATTTTCATTCATGGGAAGCATATTGTGCACACAATCATGTGAATCATGCAAATCATAGGATGTGGAAAAATCTCCTAATAGGTATGAGGAAACTATGGGGGTCTCCTCATGAGCAATGGTGGAAGCATAACATGGAGAAAATTGACAACATGGCAAATAATGAATGTCCGAAGCTAGGTGGTCATGGCATGGCATATGATGTAAATGATGCAATGGGAGCATATCAATATCATCACAAGAGATACAGATGCCAATAACCATGGTCTTGTCATCTATGCCATATGTGCAAATTGGGTTTATTTTAATGGCATATGCATAGTCATTACAACGAGATCGCAAATATGACATACAGTTGATCTCATTCCTAGCATATCACAAGTCAAGCGGATTGGCAAACATG
This sequence comes from Triticum aestivum, assembly GCF_018294505.1. NCBI lineage: Eukaryota > Viridiplantae > Streptophyta > Magnoliopsida > Poales > Poaceae > Triticum > Triticum aestivum. Next base: position 362,481,652 of record NC_057814.1, on the reverse strand, counting down.
ACGTGACCGAGAGAATTATCACAAGAAATCCTATGCAACATGGCATCGCAACTAATAGACTCAACATGACAATCATCAAACTCATCATAAATGGGTAAATCATCGCATGAGGAAGTCACAGTAGCATGGAGCGTGTTAATAGGAGGATTAACATCATGCAAGCAATCAATGTCATGAATGTCCACTAGTGGGACTAGAGCATCACCATCACCTATGTTACCTTTTTCATTCCACTCATGTGGTGTAGGTGAAGTGGCTAAGACCAAGTCGTGGTCAACATCATCATTGTGATGGAACTATGTGGGGGATGCATCATAGTCCACCCTGGCCATCGTCTTGTCCAAAGGAAGGACGAAATCGTCGAGGATCGTCGCGTCATCATATATGGGACCTATCACCAAATGAGAAGACACAATAGTGGTAGAGGTTAAGTTGTTAGAAATCTAAATGGCCTCACATGCCCTATCAACTACCTCACTCTCTCTATGTGGTGGTGGCGGCTCACTCACTCCCTCAAAATAGGTGCACTCAATGTCACATATGGTGGAGTCACTCAAATCACTCAAGTGGAGGTGGTGGTGGCTCTCCTCACATGGGAATTGGGGCAACTCATCGTATATGGGGCTAGTGGTGAAGTCACTCTCACTCTCAATATGGTTGCACAAGTCACTCAACTCATCACCATATGCATCCTCGGTCGAAGGGAAAATCTCATGCTCAACCATCTCATAGTCATCGTCGTGGATGAAGGCCGAAGATGGCACATCATCACTCTCGCCTCCAAAGATGGAAGCATCATCCTTGCTCTCCATCATGTCGCTCGCCTCCAAATCTCGATCCTTGAGTTGCTCCGTAGTCGTACTCGTCGCCGCATTGTCTTCAAAAAGAGTCATAGTAGACTCGGCATCGTCAATGCCACAAAGAGGGATGGTGGCGAAGTCGAACTTGGGAACGTCATCTTGGAGCTCGTCAGACTTGGACATCTCGGCGGTACTAGCCTCATGCTCACAATCTTGGAGTGTGGTCGTCACGAAGTGTGCTTGGGGTCGAGTAGACTTGGCCTTCTTGAGTTCTTGCTCCTCCTTAAGAGCACCAAGGTACATGTTGTCGAGGGACTCATAGTTGTTGGTGAAGAGAGTCTTGGCGATGTTGTTGTTCAATCCCATCGTGAAGTAGAACTTCATCCAAATGGGGTCGTCCACACTGGCTCGTCGCAAGGCTTTCTTCATGTTCTTGAAGTACTCATCGAGGGACTTGGATCCTTGTATGGTGTTCTCCAATTGGCATTGAAGATGTTTCGTGTAGGTGGAAGGCACAAATTCTCGCCGCACCACTTTCTTCATCTTGGGCCAACTCATGTCGAAGTTTCTCGAAGGTGTGTGAAGCCACCATGTCGATGCGTAGTCGTGGAAGGTACTTGTGGCACACTTCACTTGATCTTCAGAGGGAACTTGATGTAGCTTGAGGTAGTCGTCCATCTTGCGTTTCCACTCGAGATACTCCTCGAGGTCTTGAGTCCCATAGAAAGGAATCTCGTTGTCGTAGTAGCTCGTGGAAGACGCGGACTTGAGCTTGGGCAGCTTATCTTGAGGTGCTTGTCGGCGAAGATGCCGCATATCCAAAGGCGAAGATGCCTTGAAGTCGCTTGGCAAAGATGCAATGTAGATGGTGAAGTCGTAGAGCGATGGTTGTTGTTGAGCTCTTGACCTTCACGTTCTTGTCGGCGATGGTGTCGATGCCGATGTGATCTTGCCGGAGATGGTAGCTCGGAAGCATGTGCACTTGAGCGTCTCCTCGAAGATGATGAAGACCTCTTGCGGTTGTTGATGAGGGCTTTGAGCTCCTCCAGTTGAGCATCCATCTTGGCGTAGATGAAGTTTTTCGTGGCATCGAACTCGTCGTCGTGGTTGTAGACCGAAGTAGAAGTGCTTTGCCTATCCATCACAAGACTCAAGCAAAAGTGAGTAGGAAATGAGATAAACAATACCAAGATACTTTTTCCCAAAGTTGAGGATGTATCTCGTGTCACTCAACGTGAGATGAAAAAAATAGTGGAATTGGTACCAGACTAGTTCACTCACACCTACAAAGTAAAGCTTATCGAGTGGCTTGGTTAGGACAAGTGGCACAAAATTCAAGCAAATTGATCTCCAAGATATTGTAAATGTTGAAATAAATCCAAAGGATTCAAAATGCAAAGCAAGTTATCACAAATATAGAGGAAGGCAATAAAGAAACACACACGGTGGAATAATGGGGCTTGTGCAACTATAGGGATGAGCAATACAAATTGCCTAACGAAGACTAAGCTCGTGTTGCACAAACACTAGGAGAGAACTAGCTTGATTGCACACTTGGGCACGATTCACCACTTGGCACCAACCTATATGCATGCAAGCAAAATGTTTCCAATTCCATGTATCATCATGCATAAGTATCTCTTTTCATGCTCAACTCTCTTTTTGCTTATAAGTGATGCAGGGTGGAAACCCTAGGTACGATCTTTCACGAAATGGAGAGAATCCTACGAAGAACACGAAAAACATGAGGGGGAAACACGAGAGAAAGTGTGACAGCCCGAGACCGATTCCTTGCATTATTGTTATTTATATTGCTTGCTTCATGTTATTTTTTGCATTGCATCATGTCATCATGTCATTTAATTTTGCAATTCATCTAAATAAATCATATGGAGCTTCGACCATTTAAATTGAGGGAAATGCACATGGTGATTTCTCTTCAAAAAATATCCTCCCAATATATTTAGGAAGCTATAAAAAATAATCCATTAGTTTGGAATTAACCGCAACCCACTTGCAAATTAATTCTCATGCCTATTTTGCTTCAAGTTTGTTCTTCAAATTTTCTTCATAATTCTTTCTCCGTCTATTGAGGCTCCTCCAAAAATCTCTAACATTTTTGGTCACTTCTAAACCTAGACCTAGTTCAAACCCATTTGAATTAAATTCACATGAGTTTGAATTTAATTCTTGCAATCATGCCGACTTCTATTTTCTCGTAACAAGCTCATTTTTGTGAGTCTCAGAAGAATACACTCTTGCCCAAGCATCGCTCCTCACCTCTCCTCTTTTTTTTTCTTTTTTTTTTTGAGCAACTCCTCTTTCCTTTCTTTGTTCTGCTTTAATAGAGAAGGACGAGAAGGAGGTCCTTCTCTTCGCTTCCAGGCCACTGCAGCCAGTCGTCGAGGCCCAAGGCTCAGCGGTTGGCCTAGGCCCATCCAACCGCACCTATAACCCTAGCCCGACCCCTGCTCGTATCTCCTCGTCTCTCTCCCTCACCATCTCCCTCGCGCCGCCACCCACACGAACCGCACGCGCTCGCGCCTAATCCCCTCACCCCCGCGTCGGCCATCGACTCCAGCTGCTCCCTTCTCCTCTCGATGGGCTGCTGCGCCGCCAGCACCCAACCTCCGCTCCTGCGACGACCGCGCCGCCCTGCCCGTCTTACTCCGGCCATGTCCACATCGCCCAAGCCTCGCCTGCATCCCGTCGCTCCTCGCGCCTCGGCTTCGTCTCCGACGTTCGACGACCCAATCACCTGCGCCTCCTTCCTCCTCTGCCACCATGACGCGCCCGCGTCACCGGGCTCCTCCCCAGCACGCGCCCTTGGCTCCCTGCAGCGTCGCCCCTTCTGTCGTTGCTCTGCTGTAGTCCGACCGCCATCCTCCTTCGACCAGCCGGACCACCTCGTCCCCATGGCGACGCCTCTGCACCACCGGCCTTCAACCTCGACTCCCGCCCCAGCCATCTTCTTCTGCTGCCTCGAGGAGCCCCTTCACGGCCAACATCCACGAGAGCTCCACCCCCCTTGCTGGCCCGTTTGCCTTGTTGCCCCTCTTGTCGCTGCCAAGACCCGGCAACCAGGGACGCCAAGAACGCCTTCGTGGATTCGCCAAGTACCCACACCGGCAAGACTACATGGACGTTCATTCCACTACAGCACTGAAACGTCAAGGTCGACTACGTTTTGCTGCCCCGTCCGGAATCGTCTAAGTACCCGATGACCACATTGACACCGAGTACATCTACCGCCGTTTTCGGAATCATCAAGACCGCGTGTACTACTACTTCCATGACGTCCACTACCGTCATCGTGGGATTCAACAAGTTCAATGACGACCCGTGAAGACCTTGGATTCGTCAAGTTCCCCTCCGTCGCCGTGTACCACTACTTCCTCTTCACTGCACCGTACTTGGTCCGCCCTGAAGGCACGCTACGAAGGTATTACCGCCGAGACGACCGCCCGTGGATGAATGGATGTTATGTATGCGATGCTTGTGTCCGAATTGTTCGTTGCATGTTGTTCCTATTTTGCCATGTCACCGACATGGGACACCCGGTTGCATGTTGTTCCTATTTTGCCATGCCACCGACATGGGACACCCGGTTGCATGTTGTTCCTATTTTGCCATGCCACCGACATGGGACACCCGGTTGCATGTTGTTCCTATTTTGCCATGCCACCGACATGGGACACCCGGTAACCGGGATCACCCCCACCGTCCTTACATGACTCGCTCTTGTCACACTTCTTTTGCACCGTCAACTCAACGAGTTATCGGATCACCGGAACATTGTCATGGCATCATTTTCGTTGTTGTTGCCGTGGCACCCTTTTTTCCGTCATGGCGACAAGTGCTCCATATCACTTATGTCAACTTTTACATAAAATTTGCATCTATGCCATCCTCATGCATGTTGAGAGCATTTAAATTGTTGCTTGCATTAAGATTGCTAAATGATAGGTTAAAATGGTTTATTTCATAACTAAATAACTGTAGCTCCGAATTAAATAAATTTGATATGTGAATGGGGTAGAAAAATGAATAGATTAAATTCGTGCACTTTATTTTGATGTTTAACAACTTTAAAATATGATTTAGGGCAGAACAGTAAAAATTCAAAATTTGCATATGGGGATTTTCCGGAATTGTTGTTTGTTGTTTCGGTCTCATTTAAAATTGCCTAGATAGGTAGTTTTATTATGCTTCACCTATTGCCATGTTAACCAACATTTAATATTGATGAGTAACATAAACGTGTGAGAACTAAATAAATAAACGCGGTGTTTCGTCAATATGCAATTTGTAGTATTGTTTGTTGCACTTTTCCATGCCATGACTCATTAAACCGAACATGCATCATACTGTGCATCATGCCATGCTTATGTGATGGTTGTTTATCATGTTGTTTACTTTTTTTCGGTTGTGCTTCTTCTTAATAGTTTTAGTTTCGTTGCGATTGTGAGGATTCGTTCGACTACGCCCGTTCGTCTTCTTCATGATTCGGTCTTCTTCCTAGCGGGATTTCAGTCAAGATGACCGTTATCGTGGATATCACTAATATTTTTGCTTTGCTAGTTGTCTCGATGCTAACGCTATGTCGCAGTACCTACCACTTGTTTATCAAGCCTCCCAAATTGCCATGTTAAGCCTCTAATCTTTTCCACCATCCTAGCAAACTGTTGTTTGGATATGTTACCGCTTGCTTAGACCCTTTTATAGCATTGCTAGTTGCAGGTGCAGTTGTAGTTTGTTCCGTGTTGGGACATGGATATCATGAGATATCACAATATCTCTTATTTAATTAATCCATCTATATACTTGGTAAGGGTGGAAGGCTCGGCCTTTTGCATGGTGTTTTGTTCCACTCTTGCTGCCCTAGTTTCCATCATACTGGTGTTATGTCCTTTGATTTTGCGTTTCTAACACGGTCGGGGTTTATGGGCCCTCCTGATAGTTCGCTTTGAATAAAACTCTTTCAGCAAGGCCCAACATTGTTTTAACATTTGAACATAATAAACATGATATTAAATTTGACGCATAGGGAGTTAGCGCTACCAGGGGAGTAATTTAACATAATACTGGTGGGGCTAGTGCTGATGGTGCTGGTCCAAACTAGGCGATGTCCGGCGCCCCCTGGGCAACCAGGGTCTTAGCCAACCTGACGTCTTGCCCATCCGGTGTGCCCTAAGAACGAGATACGTGCGACTCAAATCAGGATTGTCGGTACATTGGGCGGTCTTGTTGGTTTGTTTTACCATTGTCGAAATGTCCTGTGAAGCGGGATTCCGAGCTTGATCGGGTTGTTCTGGGATGGAGGATTTTCCTGCGCTGATCGTGAGAGTTTGTGATGGACTAAGTTGGGACACCCCTGGAGGGTTTAATCTTTTCGTAAGCCATGCTCGCGGTTATGTGGCAGATGGGAAATTTATAATATCCGGTTGTAGAGAACTTGACACCAGATCTGAATTAAAACACACCAACCGCGTGTGTAACCGTGACTGTCTCTTTTCGAGTGAGTTCGAGAAGAGAACACGGTGGGGTTATGTTTGACACGTAAGTAGTTCAGGATCACTTCTTGATCACTACTAGTTTGCGATCGTTATGCGTAGTTTATGTTCTTATTCTTGTACTCGTAAGTTAGCCACCATGCAAATGCTTAATGCTTGCTGCAACCTCACCACTTAACCACTCCATACTCATTAAGCTTTGCTACTCTTGATACCCATAGTAATGGGATTGCTGAGTCCTCATGTGTTGGGGTAAATTCACAGCCACCTATGAGACCAGTAGGTCTCTTGCTGGTTCGGCAGGGGGCGACGCGTTGCACAAAGAGCAGAGGGGCGTGGGGCAGCACGGCAGAGATCACACAGGCAATTTACCCAGGTTCGGGCTGCCGTGAGGCGTAAAGCCCTACTCCTGCTTTGGTGGATTGATGGTGGAAAAGGTGGTGGTGAGTGTAGTACATTTGCCCGGCAGGGGTTGCCTTGGGAGCGGTGATTATGCGCGTATGGGGCTCTGAGTTATCCAACCTTCTAACCCTTTCTACAGTTGCCATGGGCCTCCTTTTATAGATCAAGGGTCGCCACAACGGCGAAGTAGTCATTATGTATTGATATGATAGCAAACAGTGCTATCATACCTAACTCCGCGGGCTGACAAGGCGCATTAAATGCACCGCTTAGTGTCACATCACTGGTTGCCCGGCAGGGCTTGCCAGCTCCGTGCCTGTTCTCTTGACATGTCGCAGGACGGGTGTCATCTGTGGGTTTCTTCTATATGGAGAGGCAACCATGTGGCGAATGACTGCCACTCAGTAACTTTGCGGCTTGACACCACACTAATCGACGACGTGGGTCGTGGCTGAGTGGGTGGTGAGGTGTTTTTGCCTCCACGAGCCCCGGCAGGCCCTGCCGGGGTGCCTCGGTGTCGGGACCCCGATTCTAAGTCACACCGATCTAGCCTGTAACACCTCATATCACTTTGCGGCCTCACGCACGGTACTCCCACGGGGTGTCGCCTTACCATGGCCCGGGACCGTTTGCGCCTTTTGGCTCACGTATATGACAATGTCGCTAGCATCCATATGACAGAGAACCCGGGCCGACATGGCTAGTCGTGAACCCAAAGCGGCACTAACGTATCGGGACAGGCATACATGAATCAACATCGAACGTGTCGGTCAGCAGCGTGTGAATCCGGGCTGTAGCACTGGGCTAACAGGACTCCGGGAACCCGGGCTGTTGCAGGCTAGGTAGGACTCCGGATGTCACCGCGTGACATTTCCCCGAAGGGACAGACACAGGAACGATGTGAAACACATGCCGGCCAGTCAAGTGTCCAGAGCAGTAGTGCTGGGCTAGCAGGACTCCGGTGAACCGGGCTGTAGCGGACTACTATGGCTCAAGGAGGCACTAGACTACATTTCCCCATAAGAGAGGCTGCCAAGGATAAACAACTAGATTGTTGGATCCCACACATAGCAGTACACGTTACACGTACGCATAACATGCAAGTATGTGCTGTACAACATGGCATCACAACATAACGCGAACTCATATAGATAAAAAGGCCCAGAAGAGCCACATAGCATTAAGTACAAACAGGGGTCACATGACCCATCATTCAGAGCATACAAGCAACGGAAGCATTACATGTCTGAGTAGAGACAACTACAAAAGAAAAGGGCTGAGAAGCCTGACTATCTACAAGACCCTCCCAAGGGTGCAAGATCGTAGCTGAGGTACAAGCTACTCGTCGAAGTCGAAGCGGAACTACTAGTAAGACCGAAGTCTCCGCTGCAAAAACATAAATAAAGCAACATGAGTACAAAGGTACTCAGCAAGACTTACATCAGATCCTATCATACATGCATTTGTATCAAGAAGGTAGTGTGGGGTTTAGTTGCAGCAAGCCAGCTTTGACACAGTGGCTATCCTGTTCTACGACTACGAGAAACTTCTTTGAGGTAAGAAGGCGCACACGAGTCCACTAATCACCACATCAATACACCACTATGGATTCATTCCCGTCTCACTACGAGAAGCCATCCATAGCACTCACACTTATCTTGAGCATTTTAGAGTATCCACTTCAAGTTGTCTATGTACCACGTAAGCATCCAAGAAGTCCATAACCGAGGACACGGCTATTCGAATAGATCATGATAACCCTGCAGGGGTGTACTATGTCACACACGCTCTCGCCACTTACCGCCATGTACATGTCATGTACCTCGGCAACCTTCAAGCGGAAGCCTGGCGAGGGTGTCGGCCACGACCTGACTAACCACACAAGACTCTAGTCCAGGTTTATCGCCTATTCGGGTTCCATCCGCAAGGAGATCCGGCCGGGGTGTCGCTCACGGCCCCAAACGATGTGTACAGGGTTCCCGAGCCCACCATCCGGGTGCCACTCGGTACACCGGGCCACGTGTGCCTAGTCTGTCCCAAGCCCACCCTGCCGGGTGCCACTCGGTAGAAAAATAGCACTACCTACAAATACCAGAAACTAGTTGCAACTCCTGGACAGAGATCAAGTTGGTTAATAAGTCGAGAGGGGCACTTAAGCATTCCAATGTGTGGTAGTAGCTAGTCATTGGACAACATACACAGAACTCAGTGCTTAAGGGAGGTTCCAGTGAGACAACCCACCATGTACTCCTACATGGCCTCTCACCGCTACCTTTACCAAATCATGTTCACACGCTTAACTCTCGGCACCAGAACATATCGCAACACTCCAATTCATTCCCAATGAACCAGACCTGACACAACTCTAAGCAATAGCAGGCATGGCATGGTAGGAACACAACATGGCTCAATCAACTCCTACACATGCTAGTGGGTTTCAACTATTTACTGTGGCAATGACAGGTCATGCAGAGGAATGGGGCTAGTGGTATTATTCCAGAGCTCCTCATCAACTAGCATAATTTTTGGACAATATTCTATATATATAACAATATATATCCAAAGCAAATAATTACTGCTTTAATTCCAAATGCCCAAAATAAATATTTATGAGCTTATGAAAATATTGGTTTGATTTTTATCTCTGTCTAATATTTTCAGAGAGAAACATGAACATTTTCTTGGACCCTTTTGGAGCAATTTTTATTTGGGTCATTTCCAGAAATGATTCTGAGGGTTTCACAGATCCCCACTTCAAATTTAAATGGAATTTAAACATGATGCACACATGACTAGCTAGTCTAGGTCATACCAGAATTAGGGATGTGACAACTCGCCCCCACTTGAAAGAATCTCGTCCCGAGATTCAGGGGTCGATGGAAAGAAGGTGGGGTACTCCAGTCGAAGACGATCTTCTCGCTCCCAAGTAGCTTCTCTCTCGGAATGATGAGACCACTGAACCTTGAGAAACTTGATGTTCTGACGTCGGGTAACACGCTCTGCTTGATCAAGGATGCGAACAGGGTACTCTCGATATGTGAGGTTATCTTGGAGATCAAGCGTTTCGTGGTCCACTCCGCGGATGGGATCCGAGAAGCAACGCCTGAGTTGAGAGACGTGGAAGACATCATGGACTCGAGAAAGATGTGGGGGTAGTTCCAACTGGTAGGCAACCTCTCCTCGTTTAGCGAGAATGCGAAAAGGACCAATGTAACGAGGAGCCAACTTGCCCTTGATACCGAAACGATGGGTACCCTTTAGAGGAGTAACCCGAAGGTAAGCCTTGTCGCCAACTTCATAAGCCACTTCCTTATGACGACGGTCATACTGGCTCTTTTGACGAGACTGGGTTGTTTTCAAATTCTCACGAATGATGTGAACTTGCTCTTCTGCTTCCTGGATCATGTCCGGTCCAAAGAATTGTCTTTCACCGGTTTCTGACCAGTTCAAAGGTGTTCGACATCTTCGTCCATACAGAATCTCGAAAGGAGCTTTCTTAAGACTGGATTGATAGCTATTGTTATAAGCAAACTCGGCGAAAGGTAGGCATTTCTCCCAATCCATACCGAATGAGATAACGCAATCTCTAAGCATGTCTTCGAGAATTTGGTTGACCCTTTCCACCTGACCACTTGATTGAGGGTGGAAAGCGGTACTGAAGGAAAGATGGGTGCCCATGGCAGTTTGGAAACTCTCCCAGAAATGAGAAGTGAAGAGACTACCACGGTCTGAATTGATCTCTAGTGGAACACCATGAAGTGACACTATTCGAGAAATATATAAGTCAGCGAGCTGACTAGCAGTGATACTCTCTCGAACAGGTAGGAAGTGAGCCACTTTGGAAAGACGATCAATGACTACGAAGATAGCGTTATTCCCTTTCTTGGTCCTGGGAAAGCCGGTGATGAAGTCCATACCAACTTTATCCCATTTCCACTCAGGAATGGCTAAAGGTTGAAGGGTGCCAGCAGGTCTTTGATGCTCTGCCTTAACGCGACGACAAACGTCACAGTTAGCAATGAACTGAGCGATTTCTCTCTTCATCCTAGTCCACCAGAACCTCTGGCGTAGGTCCTAATACATCTTAGTACTACCGGGATGAATCGTGAGAGGAGTTTCATGTGCCTCCTTAAGGATCAATTGTCGCAGATGTTGATTCTTGGGAACCACCAAGCGATTCTCAAAGAAAACAGCACCTCGATCATCCATGGAAAAACATCCACCAACTCCCTTCTTAATGTTTCTCCTGATGCGGGTAACACCCCTATCAAACTTCTAGTCAGAAATGATCTGATCCTCAAGGGTAGGTTTCGCCACCAAGGTAGAAAGGAATCCTTGAGGAGCAATGTGAAGGTTAAGCTTACAGAATTCCTCATGGAGAAGTGGCTGGCCCTGCTGCAACATAAGATTGTTGCAATAGGACTTACGACTTAGCGCATCAGCCATGACATTGCCCTTGCCTGGGGTGTAGGTAATCCCTAAGTCGTAATCTGAGATCAACTCCAACCAACGTCTTTGCCTAAGGTTCAAATCTGGTTGGGTGAAGATATACTTGAGACTCTGGTGATCAGTGTAAATCTCGCAACGTTTACCAAGAAGGTAATGTCGCCATGTCTTGAGTGCATAGACTACGGCTGCGAGCTCTAGATCATGTGTAGGATAATTCTCCTCATTTGGATGCAACTGTCGAGATGCATAGGCAATCACATGACGATCCTGCATAAGAATGCAGCCTAGTCCCTGTCGTGAGGCGTCGCAGTAGATAACAAAGTCTTTAGTGAAATCCGGTGGCACAAGTATGGGGGCAGAAGTCAGGCGTCTTTTCAGTTCCTGGAAACTGTATTCACACTGTGGGGACCACTCAAACTTTTTATCCTTCTTGAGAAGTTCCGTGAGGGGTTTGGCTACTTTAGAGAAGTTTTCAACGAAGCGGCGACAATAACTGGCTAGACCAAGGAAACTCCTAACTTGTTTAACTGTTTCAGGTGGAGTCCAATCAAGAACGGCCTGAACTCTCTCAGGATTGACAGCAATGCCCTTACTAGAGATCACGTGGCCTAGGTAGGTCACTTCTGGCAACCAAAATTCACACTTGGAGAACTTGGCATAAAGGCGGTGCTCTCTGAGTTTTTCTAACACAAGTCTAAGATGTTCGGCATGCTCTTCCTCGTTCTTCGAGTAGATAAGGATATCATCGAGGTAAACCACGACGAACTTGTCTAAGTACTCCATGAAGATCGAGTTCATCAAGTGGGAGAAGGTAGCTGGAGCATTGGTTAGACCAAAGGACATGACGGTGTACTCGTACTGGCCATAACGAGTGACAAAAGGCGTCTTAGGAATGTCCCCGTTTCTAATCTTGATTTGGTGGTAGCCTAACCTCAAATCCATCTTGGAAAAGACTGAGGATCCAGCGAGCTGATCATACAGGTCGTTGATCCTGGGGAGCGGATACTTGTTCTTTATCGTGACCAAGTTAACGGGACGATAATCTACAACCATCCGGTCCGTACCATCCTTCTTCTTGACGAAGAGGACGGGGCAAGCCCAGGGAGAAGAACTAGGACGGATGAAACCCTTTTGCAAGGACTCATCAAGTTGTTTCTTAAGCTCAGCTAGTTCTAAAGGTGCCATCTTGTAAGGTCTCCTAGAGATTGGGGCGGTTCCTGGGATAAGATCTATGACAAACTCTACATCCCTGTCAGGTGGAATACCTGGCAGTTCTTCTGGAAAGACATCCGGAAAGTCACGGACTACCGGGATATCTTCAAGGTCTGGAAGAGGACTGGCATTAAGAGAATAGAGTTGACGCTTTGCAACTCTGGTGGAGACAGTGACTAACTTGCCAGATGGGTGTGTGAGTTGAACAGACCTGGTGTAACAATCAATCTTGGCATGATGAGCTGTCATCCAGTCCATACCCAAGATGATGTTAATATCTGTAGACTTGAGGGCTATAAGTGAGGCAAGGAATACCAGTCTGTCAACAAGAATTTCATTACCATGGCTTATTCTGGTAGTTTGCCATCTAGACCCTGGAGTTTGGATTTCAAGTGGAGTTGGCATATCACAAAATGACATGTCGTGCAAACGGGCATAGCCTTCAGAGATGAAGGAGTGAGATGCTCCAGTATCGAATAGAACTGAAGCTGGATGGCAATTGACGAGGAGTGTACCAAGAACGACATCCGGATCATCATGAGCGTCTTTAGCTGAGGCGTGATGCACACGTCCACGCTCAGTGGGAGCTGACTTGACACTGATCATCTTGCGTGATTGCTTACCACTGCCAACAGACTTCTCAGACAGGGGTGGGGCATAGTTGGTTTGAGAGCAGTCACGTGCATAGTGTCCTGGCTTCCCGCATGTGAAGCAAGTCCCTGAAGTTGGATGTGGACCCGCATTGACAAGCGGTCTACCAATAGGCCTGGGTGGAGCATACTGCTGAACTGGGTGAGGCGGCACATAAGATGGCCTCGGTGCATATCCGGGTGGAAGAGCGGAGTTCGGAACCCAAATCCGGCGCTTATGAGAACTAGAACCAGAGGAAGAAACCAAATCACGGGTGTGCTTACGAGACTCCTCGTATGTGAGCTGAGCTGTCTCCGCATTAATGGCCTTGTTCACAAGAGCCTGGAAAGTATTGCAATGGTGCAAGTGGAGATCACGACGCAACTTGGGGTTGAGACCCTTCCGGAACCTAGCCTGCTTCTTAGCGTCCGTGGACACTTCTTCTGTAGCATAGCGGGCGAGGTTTTCAAACTCTCTACTGTAAGTATCAACAGCCATCTTACCCTGGGTGAGACTACAGAACTCTTCTCTCTTGCGGTCAATGAGAGCCTGAGGAATGTGATGCTCGCGAAAAGCCTCAGTGAAATCTCTCCAGATCGGTATCTGGCCAGCTGGAAGCATAGCCTCATAGTTCTGCCACCAGAGACTAGCAGGACCTTCTAGGTGATATGCAGCATAAGTGACCTTGCACCTTCAACTACGTTCGCAGAACGCAGCTTGTGTGTGATACTACGGAGCCAGTCATCTGCATCGAGTGGCTCAATGGAATGATGGAAGGTAGGTGGTTTCAGACCAATGAAATCATAGATGGTCGCTGACTCTTTGCACTGGGGTGTGGTGTTCTCCTCGATACGTGCTAACAAGCGGTCAGACTCATGCTTGTTCCTCTCCATCTCTAACATAAACTCTGCCAACGAAGGCTGGTCGGGAGGATCCTCCTCATCCCTACCACCTCCGTGGTTCAGGCAACGAGCAACAGAACATCGGTAAACTGATGACATCCTGAGAAGCGGAACCAAGGACGGGGTCAACAACAACTATAGGATGCAACATGTAGCATAAGAAAATTTAGTATCTCTCAAACTCCTAGGACGAATCCGGCAGCATAACGGCAGTAAAATGCTCAAAATGAGACATTCTGCAAAGGACGGGGTAGCACCTTACTCAACATCATCACTCAAGGTTCTGAGATATTACTAAACAGGCTACACTGGAGGTACTCAAACTGGGATATGACTCTGATCAACCAATCCTGAGAGACTACAGAGTAGTAACACGTGATCCTGATAGACAGAAGAGGAAGCCTAGTTCCTTAACCCCGTAGGAAATATAGGATGACTCAAATCAGAAGGGCATGAGGTAAAGAAGTAAAAAGAGCCTTACGTTCCCTTCCACAATCAATTCCCTTACATAACTAAAGAATTTCTAGACTCAACTTCGACCAGGTTGGCTTGGAAATCCTACAGGCAGTCAGGCTCTGATACCAAAGCTGTCGGGACCCCGATTCTAAGTCACACCGATCTAGCCTGTAACACCTCATATCACTTTGCAGCCTCACGCACGGTACTCCCACGGGTGTCGCCTTACCATGGCCTGGGACCGTTTGCGCCTTTTGGCTCACGTATATGACAATGTCGCTAGCATCCATATGACAGAGAACCCGGGCCGACATGGCTAGTCGTGAACCCAAAGCGGCACTAACGTATGGCGACAGGCATACATGAATCAACATCGAACGTGTCGGTCAGCAGCGTGTGAATCCGGGCTGTAGCATTGGGCTAACAGGACTCCGGGAACCCGGGCTGTTGCAGGCTAGGCAGGACTCCGGATGTCACCGCGTGACATTTCCCCGAAGGGACAGACACAGGAACGATGTGAAACACATGCCGGCTAGTTAAGTGTCCAGAGCAGTAGTGCTGGGCTAGCAGGACTTCGGTGAACCGGGCTGTAGCGGACTACTATGGCTCAAGGAGGCACTAGACTACATTTCCCCATAAGAGAGGCTGCCAAGGATAAACAACTAGATTGTCGGATCCCACACATAGCAGTACACGTTACACGTACGCATAACATGCAAGTATGTGCTGTACAACATGGCATCACAACATAACGCGAACTCATATAGATAAAAAGGCCCAGAAGAGCCACATAGCATTAAGTACAAACAGGGGTCACATGACCCATCATTCAGAGCATACAAGCAACGGAAGCATTACATGTCTGAGTAGAGACAACTACAAAAGAAAAGGGCTGAGAAGCCTAACTATCTACAAGACCCTCCCAAGGGTGCAAGATCGTAGCTGAGGTACAAGCTACTCGTCGAAGTCGAAGCGGAACTACTAGTAAGACCGAAGTCTCCGCTGCAAAAACATAAATAAAGCAACATGAGTACAAAGGTACTCAGCAAGACTTACATCAGATCCTATCATACATGCATTTGTATCAAGAAGGTAGTGTGGGGTTTAGTTGCAGCAAGCCAGCTTTGACTTAGTGGCTATCCTGTTCTACAACTACGAGAAACTTCTTTGAGGTAAGAAGGCGCACACGAGTCCACTAATCACCACCTCAATACACCACTATGGGTTCATTCCCGTCTCACTACGAGAAGCCATCCATAGCACTCACACTTATCTTGAGCATTTTAGAGTATCCACTTCAAGTTGTCTATGTACCACGTAAGCATCCAAGAAGTCCATAACCGAGGACACGGCTATTCGAATAGATCATGATAACCCTGCAGGGGTGTACTGTGTCACACACGCTCTCGCCACTTACCGCCATGTACATGTCATGTACCTCGGCAACCTTCAAGCGGAAGCCTGGCGAGGGTGTCGGCCACGACCTGACTAACCACACAAGACTCTAGTCCAGGTTTATCGCCTATTCGGGTTCCATCCGCAAGGAGATCCGGCCGGGGTGTCGCTCACGGCCCCAAACGATGTGTACAGGGTTCCCGAGCCCACCATCCGGGTGCCACTCGGTACACCGGGCCACGTGTGCCTAGTCTGTCCCAAGCCCACCCTGCCGGGTGCCACTCGGTAGAAAAATAGCACTACCTACAAACACCAGAAACTAGTTGCAACTCCTGGACAGAGATCAAGTTGGTTAATAAGTCGAGAGGGGCACTTAAGCATTCCAATGTGTGGTAGTAGCTAGTCATTGGACAACATACACAGAACTCAGTGCTTAAGGGCGGTTCCAGTGAGACAACCCACCATGTACTCCTACATGGCCTCTCACCGCTACCTTTACCAAATCATGTTCACACGCTTAACTCTCGTCACCAGAACATATCGCAACACTCCAATTCATTCCCAATGAACCAGACCTGACACAATTCTAAGCAATAGCAAGCATGGCATGGTAGGAACACAACATGGCTCAATCAACTCCTACACATGCTAGTGGGTTTCAACTATTTATTGTGGCAATGACAGGTCATGCAGAGGAATGGGTTCAACTACCGCAGCATAAAGTAGCAGTTGAATCGTTGTTGTCCTAATGCAGTAAAAGAGAGCAGAAGCGAGAGAGTAGGATTGTATCGGGATGCACAAAGGGGGTTTGCTTGCCTGGTAGATCAACAGGGTGGCACTGCTCCTTAGACAGGTACTCTGGAACACTCTCCGGAGCAGGACCTATCGAGAGGGAACGGTGTCGATAGTCAAAACACAATCATATGCAACAATATGATGCATGAATATGTGATGTATTTTGAGCCAATGCAATTAGCATTCAACTTGGAAGAGATCCATTTGAACCAAAGGTTCAAATGCAACTCTAATTTAAATCCTTATATATGCCATTTATATGTTCTCACTTATACAGTAGGTATAAGTTGGTTTGTCATGCATGAAACTAGTACAGATGGATAGATTGCATTTTTCTGATAATTTTTCATATATAAATTATTTAAATCTGAGCTACGGTTGAATTTCTATGATTTTTAGAAGTTTATCTCATTTTCTGGAATTTCCTGATTTATTTTAAACCAGAAAATGAATAACTGCGTCAGCATGACAGTGGCATGACGTCAGCGAGTCAACGTGGCTGACCAGGTCAAACCTGACGTGTGGGGTCCACACGTCAGTGTCACAGGGTTAAACAGGGGTTAGTTTAAGCCTAAAATAAAAGATTAGGGGCACCGGGGCCCACTGTCAGCGTCAGGGGTGTGATTAGCTTAAGCTAATCACCTGACGAGCCGGACCTACCTGTCGGGCCGGCGAGGTCAAAGGGGTCAAACCCCACCGGCGTTTAGCCGCCGGCGAGGCCGAACGCCGCGGAGGGGCTCGGGATCGCGTCTCCGACAACCAAAAGGGCCGCGGAGACCATCTCCGAGGAGCCCTGGCTCGCACGCATCCCTTGGGACACGCGGGAGACCGTGGGTGTGCCGGGGCTCGCCGGAGCAGAGCTCGCGGCGGCGGCCGGAGCACGGCCAAGGGCGGGCGCAGCGCTGCGGTGCACGGGGGCGTGAGCGGAGAGGCGCTACGGCCTCCTGGCGTCACCAGGAGCACGGTGACGCGCTCGGTTGCGGGCTGCGGTGGCCAGGGCAACGGCGGTGACATGGATGGCGGTGAGGAGCTACGACCATGGTGGGGGTCGGGGCTACAGCGCGGGAACGGAGAAACGGAGAGAGGGGAACGGGGCAGGAGCTCACGGTGGACTCGACGGCGTCGTCGGAGAGCTCGGGGACGCACTGGAGACGGTGGGGCCGCGAAGACGATCTCCGGCGGCCGGAGATGAGGACGACGGCGATGGAGGCGCTCCAGGGCGTTCCGGCTTGCGTGGCTCAGCGGAGGGTTCAGCGCGAGGACGCGGAGCTCTTGGACACGACGGAGGTGCGAGGGGATGGCGGGGAGCGCGGGGCAGCGAACGACGGCGACCGGCGCGTTCGGGCGTCGCGGGAGAGAGCGGGAGAGAGGAGGGGAGAGGTGCAGGAGAGAGGGAGTCAGGCCAGGGGGGAGCTGGGCGCTTCTGGCGAGGCCAGGTCGAAGAGGGGAGAGGGCAGGCAGGCAGCTGCCGTGGCGTGCATGCGCGCGGTGTGCGGCGACCACGCGCCCTGTCCCTCTGGCGCGAGGAGGGAGACGACTGGCGCTGGCCAGTCAGCTGGGCCGGCCTGCTGGGCCAAGCCAGGCCGCACAGTGCCAGGCCGCAGGTAAGCTCCCTTTTTCCTATTTCTTTTTCTTTTCTAATTTTCTGACATTTGTTTGGTTTAATAAAAATACTAAACCATTTTATTTACTTATGCCAATTTTTGTAGGGGCTAGTGGTATTATTCCAGAGCTCCTCATCAACTAGCATAATTTTTGGACAATATTCTATATATATAACAATATATATCCAAAGCAAATAATTACTGCTTTAATTCCAAATGCCCAAAATAAATATTTATGAGCTTCTGAAAATATTGGTTTGATTTTTATCTCTGTCCAATATTTTTAGAGAGCAACATGAACATTTTCTTGGACCCTTTTGGAGCAATTTTTTTTGGGTCATTTCCAGAAATGATTCTGAGGGTTTCACAGATCCCCACTTCAAATTTAAATGGAATTTAAACATGATGCACACATGACTAGCTAGTCTAGGTCATGCCAGAACTAGGGATGTGACACTCGGTTATCTGCTTCTGGGGGTGGCCTCGCCCCTTGCCGGGCTCGCCTGCCCGACAAGGGAGGCCTTTCTCTTGGCGATATCCTGCTTCTCTGGCTCGATCTTGGTCTCTCTGATCTGCGTGCTGGTCCTTTAAATCTCTTGATTCCTTACACTCTAACTTGGTCTTGGTTTTGTCCGTGCACGAGTCAGGGGAAAATGCACACCCCTGTATATTTTCCCCGACATAAGCCCCTGGGCCTGAGCCACATGTGTCGCGTGGCACGTTGGGTTAGGCCCCAAACAGTGCGCGGACACGTGGCAGGAGAGGGCTGCGCGTGACGGTTTGCCACGATGACTAGTCAATCCAACGTCCACTTTTGCGCAATTACTGTGCGTCGTGGGGTTGTGGGACTGTTGCAGTTAAGGTAAAACGGTAACTTTCTGAAGCGTCCCGCCTCTGCCCCACTCACCCCCCTTAAGAGCAGGGAAAAACAGAGCGGCACGATTCACCTGTCTCTTGCCCCGCTCCCCCATCTTCCTCTGCAAGCCAAGCGACCGTTCCTCATCTCGCTCCTTCCTCCGTCGCCGCCTTCCACATCGAATCCCTCTTCCCTCCGTGTTGCCGCGGGAATGGGGAAGAAACCCACGGAGAAGAGAAAGCCGACGACCGCGACGAAGGAGGCCGCCGCCGAGGGGAGCAAGAGGTCGGCGGAGCTGAACAAGAAGCGGAGCGAAGATGTTGTCTTCGTTTCGTCGACCTTGAGCGGCCCTGTTCTTCAGGCGAAGTACGTGTGGGGGAGGCCTGTTGAGAAGGGTCATGGAGCGCCCATGGTTTATGAGGCGGGGGAGGTGGATCCGTCGGATTCTTATCAGTTCTTCGCCGCTTACTTCATCTGCGGCCTCTGTCCTCCATTCTCCGAGTTCTTTGAGGCGATTATGAACCTCTACGGGTTCCATCTCCTCGACTTCACGCCCAATGCGATGGCGACTATGGCCATCTTCGCGCATTTGTGCGAAAACTTTGTCGGAGTGAAGCCCAATGTGGACCTGTTCCGGCATTACTTTGTTTCGCGTGTCGAGGGCAGAGTCAACCGCCCCGGAATCATCAACTGGATGCCGCGCTCGAAGAGGATGATTTGGGATTACCTCCCGGGGTACCAACGCGAGAGGTGGGATGAATGGAGAGGGGATTGGTGCTGGATCCAGGACAAAGAAGCCCCTGAGTTTTGTGAAGCATGGCAGGAGTGCGTCGAGCGCGGCAAGGATTGGAGCTTAAGAGGTGATGAGGACATGACTACCTTGGATCCGACCAAAAATATTGCATACATGCATATTTTTTAGGTGATTTCTAGTGCAAACTATTCAATAATCTATTTATGTTATCCAGAACAAAAATACTTCACACACTTTTGTGTTTTGTCTAATTGCATGTGTATGGGACATTTGTACAATCCACATATGAAGATAAGGCAAAAGGAGAAGTTTAGGTTCTGTTCAAAAATTCCTCTCACGTCACTTTTGGGCCAAGAGAAGATAGAGTCCAAGTCTCATGTTCTGGATTCAGATTCGTACTGCACACACATACCTGACTCAGAACGCCAACAACTTTTTCATACGGATTCCGAATTGGGTGATTCTTTTTTTGTTGGAAAGTAGATTTCGTCCTCTTTCCAACCCAATTGGATTCACCTTTAAATTCGTCCGGAGCATTGAGATATGGACAAAACAATCTGACGCTTAGCAGAATCCGAGTCAAACAACAAGTCCAAAGCTGTTGCATCACCTCCACTTGGGCCCATGAGCCTTGTACGACCTAGGGTTGGTTTTAGGCTGCCTTAGGACGTCCTCCGACCTCCTTGGCCACCACCCCTTGCTCCTATATAAGTAGATCCATCTAGTAGCTTTTTCCTTGGGTTTTGTTTAGATTAAAAGTTCGCCAAAACTGCAACTTCGCGTACTTCGTTTGTGTTCAACGACCAGACAAAGGCGTCACAGAACCCCACCTTCATTAATAAAGTTTTCCTCTTTTATTCGCAATATCCAGATTGCAATCTCAGTTTCTTGCTTGTTCTTTGTTTGCTCGCAGGAAATAGATCCTCGTGGTCAGGTTGATCGTGCTCCGGCATGGTCAATAACCCTTCGGAAGTTGGTTTAGCGATTGCTAAGGCGCGACGTCTTCGCACGTTCGTAGTCGGATCGTCAAAGTCGACTCCCACAGAAAATGATTGCTATCTCATTGAAACATCGGGACACCTTTGCCTCTATCAAGAGGGCTCACTGAGGATAGGCTGCGCCCGGCAATCAACAGGATCACCCGTCTAGCAGCTGTCGGGTTAACCATTGAGCATGTGGGGGCAGATTTTCTCCTCCGCCGCATCTCACCGCTGCAGGAAAGGGATAGGCTTGCGTGGCTGTATGGCGGTGCTTCAGATAGGATGAGGCTGCCTCCAGGATTGGCCAACAACTTATCAATCTATGGCCATGCTTGGTTGTACGACCAACTGTTTGGTCGCTTCGAGTTGTTCAAGCTCCCGGCAACCGTCATTCCTCTGAACATCAACTCCGCCCGGGATCAGATATTGAAGTGGATGCCGGACTGCAACGCTGAGGGAGTATCGAGTACTTGGCAGCTCCCTTCCCTTGACGAAGAGCTCCAGTGGTCGAGCACTTTGGTGGAGAAGGCCACTAGGACCGAAGATGGAATGTATAGACGCACCTCCGCTGCGGAGGTGGCATATATTCTAAAGAGAGTCGTGGAGGACAAGGCTGTCCGCCTTGCGGAGATGGAGAAGGCCGCAAAGGCTGGGAAAGGCAAAGGGAAAGTTGGGGACGAAAGTTCTTCCCATGGCGGCAGTGAGGCGCAGGCCACGAAAGGATCTGCCGGGGAAGAGCTTGCCGGGGCTGACTTTGCCGGGCTGGATGCCCTGGCCACGGCAGCGACGGAGCTTCAGGAGGGGAGAGGAGGAGGAGAGGGAGGAGGACGCGACAGCGGCCCCTGAAGATGAGTGGCTTTCGGCAGGACCGCAAGCCCCCGCACCAGACCTAGACCAACGCACCCGCAGGCGCGCCGCAACCCGAGGAGCGGCGACCTCCAACCCAGCGCCGGCCACCAAGAGGGTGAAGAAGACCTCCACCAAGTCTACCAAGGTCGAGGTGGCGTGTCGCCAATCCCCTCGCCTTGCTCAGGCCAAGGCTCCTTCCACCAAATGTCCGGCGGCCATGGAGGCGGAGTCCAGCCCCCGCTCCGGTTCGAGCTCCTCGCAGAGCTCGTCTTCCCCGGAGCTCTTGATGTCACGGCAGGCATCAAAGCTGCCGGGGAGTTCCACCCTTCCGTCTCTAAAGAGAGGATGGGAGTCTCCTCCTCCCACGGAGTTCAACTTGAACTCTATGCTCATCGCGGAAGAGTAAGGAGGATTTCTCTTTGTGGTAGATATCTTTCTAGGCGGATTTGAATGCTTTTGCTGACTAACCTCTCGTTTTTGTCGTTGCCGACAGAGAAGTGGAGGAGGACATGGAGACCCTCATCCACCGTTCCCGAAAGAGGCTCCGGGCCTCGGGTCGCTGGAGGGCGTAGAGGGCTCAGTTTCGGTGGGGAAGGACGCAGAAGACCCCATGCCGAGCCCCCAGCCCAGCCCCCAGCCTGGGAGCGGAGACTTGGCCCTGCCTGCCGGAGCCGATGGAGGCAGCCTCCCCCCCCCATGCGGAGGAGGACGCGAGACGATGCAGGGTGAGCCCCTCCCTGAGGGGCATGCCTCCTCTGCCGCTCAAGCTGAAGAGGTCGTCGTGGAATCCTCCGCGGCCGAGACTATGCAGAAGGCTGCCGAGCCTACCCTGGCAGAGGACGAAGCTCGCGACCCGGCAACAACTGTTGCTGGGGAAACAAAGACCCCTGCCCAGTAGACTTCCCCAGGTATCTTGCTTAATTCTTCTTTTCTTTTATACTTTGGTTGCTTCCACTGGTTTTTTCGTTCGCTCAAGATTTCCGTTTCTTCATCGTTTCTGCCCCCAAACCGAAGAATCAGATCTGCTGGAGGTGGTCGCTGACATAGGGTGGGCTGCCGCGGATGAAGTTGTAGAGCTCGTAGCCGCTGAGGGGCAATATCTCGCTGCCGGGGAAGCACGAGGTTCCCTGGCAGTGGTGGAGCACTCTCTAGAGAGCGCCCCGGTAGAGGAAGTGGTTATTGAGGCGAAGATTCCTCTTCAAACCATGGGCCCACTCCCCTCTTCCGGGGGCGCCGCTGAGACCCCGCCGTCTTCCTTAAACACGCTGGCTATGGTGCTGTCGTTGCCTGATATCGGAGCCCTCGGCCCGTCCTTGACGGACGCAGAGCTCGACAAAGAGCTTCAGCGCCTTCTGGCACCGCTATATCTGGGAGGCGGGGAGGCCGACGACTCAGCTGCCATCACTATGAATTTGTCCTTCATGGAGTCCATGGCGGCGGTCGTGAAGGAAGTGCAGGTCCGGCACCATCAGAAGTGGCAGGAGCTTAAGGAACAGCGCGAATCCGCCGGCAAGGTGGATCAGAAGCTGAAGGACAAGTGCCTGAAGCTGCGCGAATGGCACGACAAGCAGTTCAAGGCGCTCATTAGGCAGCAAGAGACCCTTCAGATGATGAGGGAGGATGTCATGGCTCGGGAGGGGCGCCTGGCGAATCACAAGGCATCTCTGGACGCCAGGGAGCGAGAGATCTCCCTTTGGGGGGAGAATCTTGAAGCTACCCTCCGTGCCAAAGATGAAAGTTTGGAGGCCCTGGTGCAGCAACGCACAAGGAATTGGAGGACAAGCATGGGGTTGCTCTGGACACCCTCGCCACTGACCATGCTGCCCAGCTGAAGAAGCTTGTTGAAGACTTAGACGCGGCGTCTTCCGCCAAGGCTGAGCTCGACCGGCAGGTGGCCAAGCTGAACGAAGACCTTGTCGAGCGCACCAAAGAGGTGGAGGCACTCAAAGAAGAAGCACGGCAGGCAAAGCTCCATCTGGCAGACGTGCAGTCGCAGCTTTCCTCCAAGACCCAGAGCCTCGAGACTGCTAATGGCAACATTACGGTCATGAAAGCAAGGATCGGCTCGCCGGAGAAGTCGGCGGAGTCCCTTGAATCCCGGTAGCACTTGTTGTCCACGGATTTGGAGACCGTCAAGCGTCTCCAGCAAGATGCAGAGGACAGGTTGAAGAATCAGGTCAATATGAGCAACCTCTAGATCAAGAGTTTGGTCGACATCGCCGAGCGTCTTGGAGCCCAAGCTGCGGCGATGGGCATGGAAGGCCCAGTCTACTCAGCCAGCAAGCAGGAGGTCCCGAACGTTAAGCTGGGGCTTTCCTTCAATGAGCTGATCGACAAGCTGAAGGTGCATGAAGAGGGGAGGGCTGAGCGCTTCGCGACCGAGTCCCGAAAGCTTGCCCGCAACGCCCTCTTCATGGTCCTGAGCAACATCGCCTGCCGCCACCCAGAGCTCGACCTTGATGATGGCTTCAATAAGCCGCCAGCAGGCGCCGACATTGCAGCTGCCGAGAAGGAGGTCGCTCCCCGCGCCGACAGGGTTCTTCGCGTTTAAGCCGTTCCTTCTGGCCAGCAGACCAAATATCGGGCCATTTATCGTTCCCACTGGGCCCTGTAATGAAACATGATATGTATTTGTGCTTAGTTATTCTGTCTCTAGTGTTTGTGCGAAACTGATGCTTCTAGCTCAATCTTTAAATGCGTGTTTATCCCTTGGAACCCTATATGTTTGCGTTCGTATGATCAATTCCCGTGTATGCTCTGGATGCCTGCCGATATCATATTGCCGCGATAGTCGTAAGGGTCTGACCCTTAACAGTTATTTTGGCGTGAATGCGTCTCGACAGGTTTTTCCTAGGTAGCTCTCGATGCAGCCTCTCGACCTGCGAGCAGGGTTCTGGATAGGACGATGGTGCGATCAAAGAAACTAGCCAAGGTTCCATCGCATGGGGGTTTTCACGATAAGAACGATCACTAGGGTTAAGGGATAAACGACTGCAAGGACTCGAAAAGTATCAATAAAAGGTGATAACACAAACTTAGCTTTTGTTTCGAGCCCCCTTTTTCCTCTACCGGGCCGCGCTCCCGGGCGCGCCCGCAGCACTTGGAGGAGCAGGAGCCAATTGGGTGACTTCTTCGTTCCCGGCAGGAAGCGATTATCATTTCTTGTGGCTGGCGGGTATCGGGGCGTAGCGTCGGGCTCTTCTGGTCCCCTTTCCCTTTTGCTTCCTTCCCTTCGATTCAGTGCAGTGGCTGCCGTTGCATGGGTCGTGCAAACGCAGGCAGCCTCGCCGAAGCGTGCTTGCCGGAGCATCAATCGACGGACTCATACCAGCGCCTTGCTCGGGATTACCCAAACGAGGGGGAAATTCTGGACGAGCGTAGCGCGGTAATCGTCGACATCGACGACGCCGAGGCTAGAGCAGCTCGACTGCTGACGAGGGGGAGGGGCTGGAAAGAGGGAGCTCGCGCCCGCACGCTTTCTGCCCTTTCTTCGAGCGGCGGACGGATGGCGATCATACCGTACGGGCCGTCGGGAAGGATCTGGTGCCACCAGCGGTGATTTTTGCCGTAGTCGTGGCTACAACGGTGTGTGGAGACCAACTATAATGGTGCGGGGATAGCCCCGCTTTGCTTCCGTGTCTTCACGGGTGCCGTCGTCGAAGGCGAAGATGGCGATGAAGATGACGCGCTGCACACGCCTTCGGGTTCGCACAAGCGATCCCCCTACCTGGCGCGCCAAAGATGTCGGGGTAAAACCACGGCCACCTATGGGACCAGGAGGTCCCTTGCTGGTTCGGCAGGGGGGCGACGCGTTGCACAGAGAGCGGAGGGGCATGGGGCAGCACGACAGAGATCACACAGGCAATTTACCCAGGTTCGGGCCGCCGTGAGGCGTAAAACCCTACTCCTGCTTTGGTGGATTGATGGTGGAAAAGGTGGTGGTGAGCGTAGTACACTTGCCCGGCAGGGGTTGCCTTGGCAGCGACGACTACGCGCGTATGGTGGTGTGAGTTATCCAACCTTCTAACCCTTTCTACGGTTGCCATGAGCCTCTTTTTATAGATCAAGGGGTCACCACAATGGCAAAGTAGTCATTATGCATTGATATGATGGCAAATAGTGCTATCATACCTAACTCTGCGGGCTGACAGGGCGCATTAAATGCACCGCTTAGTGTCACATCACTGGTTGCCTGACAAGGCTTGCCGGGCTATCTTGCCAGCTCCGCGCCTGTTCTCTTGACACGTCGCAGGACGGGTGTCATATGTGGGTTTCTTTTGTAAAGGAGAGGCAACCATGTGGCGAATGACTGCCACTTAGTAACTTTGTGGCTTGACACCGCACTGATCGACAACGTGGGTCGTGGCTGAGTGGGTGGTGAGGTGTTTTTGCCTCCGCGAGCCCCGGCAGGCCCTGCCGGGGTGCCTCGGTTATCTGCTTCTAGGGTGGCCTCGCCCCTTGCCGGGCTCGCATGCCCAGTAAGGGAGGCCTTTCTCTTGCGATGTCAATCTTCTCTCGCTCGATCTTGGTCTCTCTAATCTACGTGCTGGTCCTTTGAATCTCTTGATTCCTTGCACTCTGACTTGGTCTTGGTTTTGTCCGTGCACGAGTCAGGGGAAAATGCATACCCCTGCATATTTCCCCGACATCGTGGCTCACAGATTAGTACAACAACAGTTGCAGGTACATGTAAAGCGAAGCTTTGACGTGAGAGCGATGCTTGCTTGTTTTGGAGTTCTTCTGCTTCTTCTTCTTCGATCAAGGGATAGGTTTCGGGTCGGGAGCCTGGGATTAGCAGGGTGGATGTCGTTCTTCTTTTTCGTTTGATTTCATCCGTAGCCGGATCCTGCTCTTCTGTATGATGACTGCTATGTGTTGATGTATTCATGTATTCATGTTGTAGCTTGTGGCAAGTGTAAGCCTTTATCTTGTATTCTCATCTATTCAGTACATGGTATGTTGTAATAATATCCACCTTGCTATGCGCTCGAAATGTGATTGTGCCCCAATCATGAATTCATCACGTGATTGGGATAGAATCACATCTTGGACGCTACAAGTTGGTATCAAAGCCTTACCGACCGTAGGAGGCCCCTTGATTGATCGAACCGCTGCCGTTGTTGAGTCTAGAAAAAAACTATTTTGAGTCTAGTTATATATCAGAGAGTAGGAATTCTTTTTACTCCTCGTCCCCATCGTCGCTCTGGTGAGGAATCGTGACGTAGGTGTTTTGTTTCCATTACTCTCCTCTTTTCACTCAATTTTTTTTAGGATCACGCGGGTATTATGGAATCGGTCCGATATCATTGTGACGGGAATTCTGTCTTGGTGCCTCCTATCATTTAGGGGTTGTGGCAGTGTCCCGGGGAGTTGAGCTCCAAGGTGTTTTCGTCACAGTGCTTATCGTTTCAGTTCCGGAATACCAGAGGACGCAGACATCGAAAACGCTTCTGTACTCTTTGTGGTGAGAGTAGTTTGGCGCCACCCAGTACTGGGGAGAGCGACCAGATGTATTGCCACAGCTAGTATAGGGGATGTTCCTTCGAAGGTCTGAGGTACATGATTTCTAAGGTTTTCTTGGTTATGTGTTGACGGATGGATACGGTTGGAGTGTAGGATTTGTTAGCTCTGTGAGATATTTGTGCCTCCCTGTATTCCCAACACCAGATTGCATAAGCAAAAAAAATTTGGGAGTTCATAGGTGGGAATTCAAGTAGTACCTAGGTTTATCCTTCCAACAAATGCATGAGGGTTTATGTATTTGTTTCCGGCTTATTCTGCAAGCCACCTTTGTTTTGTTTTGTTGTGGTATTCGAGTTGCTTCAATGTCAAGTGGCGATTCCATACCTTTTCTATGTGAATGCTAATCCTTCTGGATCATTGAGATTGTCATGTCAATCCTTTTCAACCGATGCACTTCTCTTCAAGTTATTCCATACGGGCGCCGTTGAGAAGCCTGAGGATTTGTCCATTTCACCCGTCCCAAGTTGCCTTTGTTTTCCCACCCTCCCACCCTTTTATTCAAGGACTCAGAAATCTCAAATCAAGTATCCATTTTATTGATGCGAAGTCTCTTCATTCTTTTCCTCAATGTTCTTACCCGGTGATTCTCATGAAGATGCTAAGGAAGCCTCAAGTTCTTAATTCTTCCATTCTCATTTTTTCACCTCTCGATATTCTTTTGTTTCGGAGTGATGATGATGCCTTAGAAGATTCGTGTTTCCATTCTTATTCCATTCAAGCTATTTTGAGGTTCTTACATTATTCAAGCCATTTAAATCAACCGGTGCAATCTCTCTTTCAACCAGTCTTTTCCAATGGTGTTTCTTTTGAGTGGGCCCTAACCCACAGGTCTTTTCCTAGGATCTTACCTGACTCTTCTATTTTTTCGGAGTTATTCTCAAATTCTTTCAAAGTTTGATGTAAGAATGAATTTTTCATCAGTCAAATGTATCCTCCAAGACCGCTTTCGAATTATTTTCATCTTTGGCCCAACATATCTATTCTTCATTATTCCGGAGTGTCTCAGCCATTTTGCCAGGTGTCTCGTCGTCATTCTCATATTTGAAGATCGAACAAGAGTTTACCTTAGATCATATACGTTCACTTGACGATTCATGGTTCTAGCTTCATGTCATCCTCATAATTGTTTTCGATTGTGACAATTCTTTTCATACCCATCCAAAGCATTTGATGAGTTCTTTTCATTTTCGATTCTCCGGAGACCATCATTTCAGAAGAGTTATTCGTTCTTAGCTTTTAGCTTTCGTGCTCCAATTATTCTAAACTGATGTCTCTTCATTCATTCTCTAATTCTTCCGGTGCTTCGTCCAAGTATTCTCTAGTCAGCTCGTGATCTCTTCGTTCTCTTTTATCTAAATTTCTTCAAGTATCTTCGTCGCTTTCTAATTCTTCCCAGTGTTTCGTTCCTTTACTTCGTCCGTTTTCAATTCTTACGATGGTTCGTTCAAGCTTTTCCTTCCCTTGTTATCATATCAATTCTTTCGTTCTTTCCCATCCTACCGGTAGTTTGTTGAAGACTTTCTCAAGTCTGTGCTACATCTCTCTTTAATCCTTTTCAACGAGAATATGTAGTATGCCAAATCCATTGCTTGTCATCAATTTAAGTTGATGAAGGATAAGCATAACATAATTCTTATTCTTGTTTCGTGGAAATGATGTAATTCCTTCTTCCGGAGTTTGTTCGTGATATCAATTCCTTGGTTCTAAGAGATTCATCTTTTCTTTTCCGGAGTTCCAAGTTTTCCTCGGTTATCTCATCTCAAAGCTCCATCTAAATCATTGCAAGGCTTCATCTTGTTCTTATCAATTTTCTTTCGTTGCGATCATCTTGTTATCTATCCGGAGTTCTTCGAGAGTTTCTTCATGGTGGTTCATCAAAGACTTAATTCATTCTCGGAGTCGTCATCAACATTCTTGTTGGAGGAGCTCAAGCAATCTTCATCTTGTGTTTCGAAGTGCAATCCCTTCTCCCTTATCTTTTCAGGTGGTAGTGTACCATTCTTGATTAACAAGGAGTCGCACAGTGAAGTTGTCAAGAATGAGATATTTTAAATCCATCATTTTCTCTTTGTTCAGGAGATCATTTCAACCTATCAATCTCTTCATTGGAGTTATCTTGGAAAAGATTTCACCTAAAGCCTTCCATTGGGAATGTGCCATTATGGTGCTTATCTATGATCCAAGTATTCCCTTATCCTCTCGGCGAAAGAAGTGTCCATCTCTTGGTTGATCTCAAGCAATCAATTGTTTCTGTTAGTAGCAGAATTTTCACCTCAAGTTTTGAGATGTTTTCCATAAGCAATCAATTGTTGACTTTCCAACAACTCCATTCAAGCCTTTCTCCTAATGATGCTCTTTCAAATTCATATGTGGTAGAAGATGTTGTTTTCTTCTCCGTTCTTTTCATTCAATTCTTTCATTTGTTTCGGAGGCATTTTGTTGTTGCTCACGTCAAGTATCATCCCATCTTGTCAGGTTCATGTTCTATTCCTTCCATGTTCAGTTGGAGTGCTGTCTGAATTCTTTCGTGCTTATTCCTTCTCTATCTCGTTGTAACCAGAGTGTTTTCAAGCCTATCTTCTCCCTTTAGCTCTTGGTTCTTCTCGCATTCCTTGTACATCGTGCTTAATAAAGTGTTTTCAATTTCGTTCAACTCTGTTGTGTTCTTTCTTTCAAGTTTTCAACCTCTTAAGGTTCTTTGGTTTCACTCGTCTGTCAAGAAGCAACTTTATTTTACCTCTTCCTCTTCCCTTCCGTTTTCATCCCTAGATCTCGGGGCGAGATCTCTTGTAAGTGGAGAAGAGTTGTGTCAGCCCAAGACCGATTCCTTGCATTATTATTATTTATATTGCTTGCTCCATGTTATTTTTGCATTGCATCATGTCATCATGTCATTTAATTTTGCAACTCATCTAAATAAATCGTATGGAGCTTCGATCCATTTAAATTGAGGGAAATGCACATGGAGATTTCTCTTTAAAACATATCCTCCCAATATATTTAGGGAGCTATAAAAAATAATCCATTAGTTTGAAATTAACCGCAGCCCACTTGCAAATTAATTCTCATGACTTTTTGCTTCAAGTTTGTTCTTCAAACTTTCTCCATAATTCTTTCTCTGTCTATTGAGGCTCCTCCAAAAATCTCAACATTTTTGGTCACTTCTAAACCTAGACCTAGTTCAAATCCATTTGAATTAAATTCACATGAGTTTTGAATTTAATTCTTGCAATCATGCCCACTTCTATTTTCTCGTAACAAGCTCATTTTTGTGAGTCTGACAAGAATACCCTCTTGCCCAAGCATCGCTCCTCACCTATCCTCTTTCCTTTCTTTGTTCTGCTTTAATAGAGAAGGAGGTCCTTCTCTTTGCTTCCAGGCCACTGCAGCCAGTCGTCGCGGCCCAAGGCCCAGCTGTTGGCCTAGGCCCATCCGACCGCATCTATAACCCTAGCCCGACCCCTGCTCGATCTCCTCGTCTCTCTCCCTCACCATCTCCCTCGCGCCACCACCCACACGAACCGCACGCGCTCGCGCCCGATCCCCTCACCCCCGCGTCGGCCATCGACTCCAGCTGCTCCCTTCTCCTCTCGCTGGGCTGCTGCGCCGCCAGCACCGAACCTACGCTCCAGCGATGACCGCGACGCCCTGCCCGTCTTGCTCCGGCCATGTCCACGTTGCCCCAAGCCTCGCCTGCATCCCGTCGCTCCTCGCGCCTCATTCCGGCTTCGTCCGCGATGTTCGACGACCCCATCGCCTGCACCTCCTTCCTCCTCTGCCACCATGACGCACCCGCTTCACCGGGCTCCTCCCCAGCACGCGCCCTTGGCTCCCTGCAGCGCCGTCCCTGTTGTCGCTGCTCTGCTGCAGTCCAACCGCCATCGTCCTTCTTCAACCATCCGGACCACCTCGTCCCCATGGTCACGCCTCTGCACCACCGGCCTTCAACCTCGACGCCCGCCCGGGCCGTCTTCTTCTGCTGCCTCGAGCAGCCCCTTCACGGCCAACATCCACGAGAGCTCCACCCCCCTTGCTGGCCCGTTGGCCTTGTTGCCCCTCTTGTCGCTGCCTAGACCCGGCAACCAGGGACGCCAAGAACGCCTTCAAGGATTCGCCAAGTGCCCACACCGGCAAGACTACACGGACGTTCATTCCACTACAGCATAGATTGTACAAGTCGCTTCGGGCAACGAATCAAACTCTTGACCTGTCTCTGGCTTAACCAACACAATTAAATTTCCTTGTGAGGGAGTACGGACGTCAGGTATCTTTCCATCACATGCCCTGCATAAAACAATTTTGATCAGCTATTTGCATTAAAAAAACATTATGTGTTTTGACTTTTGAGAACCATAAAGCTATTGGCTTTTATCAATTGTGACAGATATCTGTCAAAAAAAACAGGTACCGAAGTTCGACTGGCAATTTCTACATAGTTCCTTGTTGCACTGTTTATTATCATGCTTGACTAGTAGCAGATCACGTGTGGCTGAAATAAACAGACAATACAGATAAAATCAAAACCCCAATTATACAGCTACTGAGGTATAGTTTGGTGTCCCCAAATTGGACAAGAATCAATCGAAGACATGACTAATTACAGGGCTTGGGCACATCAAAATCGAGTTGTCCCTCCTATCCAGATTATATCCCACTGAACATCCTAGAGATGGAGAGAAATTACCTTGATGGCCACGAAGCGGAAGTTTGTGGCCATCAGACGAGGGCGAACGGTGGCTGACGGTGGTGTCCTTGGGGTGAACATCTGGGACGGTGGAGAAATCTGGATTGTCCTCAGGAAATTCGGCTTCTGAATCATGTCATCCCAGATCTGGATATTCGGAGGACAGGGCAGCCCGTCGTCTTCATCCTCGGCCATCCCAGATCTGGTACACACCCCGCACTTCTGCAGCGCACGGAGGTGCAGAAAAGCTGTCCATGGCGTCCAACGCATGAGAGATTGAAGGCCATATCGAGAACAGGATGAACTGAAAAGATTTTGAGATGGAAACAAACATGAACAGGACATATGTGAGTGACCCCGGTCCAAAATCCATTGCCGCCGTCGGCGTTCAGATCGGGTCGGCAGGTTGCCTCAGGGTCGGGATGTTTCATAGTGATGAGGGGCTTCTGCCTGAGGCGATTTCAAAATTTGAAATCTGGGATGACTCGGGGTGGATGTGGTAGCTGGGTCGTGCTGTAGATGACTGCCTTGTTGGGGATCGTAGCAGAATTTAAATTTTTTCTACGCATCACCAAGATCCATCTATGGAGTATACTAGCAACGAGGGGAAAGGAGTGCATCTACATACCCTTGTAGATCGCGAGCGGAAGCGTTCCAATGAACGGGGTTGATGGAGTCGTACTCGCCGTGATCCAAATCACTGATGGCCGAGTACCGAACGGACGGCACCTCCGCGTTCAACACACGTACGGAGCAGCGACGTCTCCTCCTTCTTGATCCAGCAAGGGGGAAGGAGAGGTTGATGGAGATCCAGCAGCACGACGGCGTGGTGGTGGAAGTAGCGGGGTCTCGGCAGGGCTTCGCCAAGCTTCTGCGAGAGGGAGAGGTGTTGCAGGGGGAGAGGGAGGCGCCAGGGGCTGTCATGTTGCTGCCCTCCCTCCCCCCCACTATATATAGGCCCCCTGGGAGGGGGGGGGGCAAGGAGAAAGGGGGGGTGGCTTCCCCCCCAAGCCAAGTGGGGCGCCCCCCCACCCTAGGGTTTCCAACCCTAGGCGCAGGGGGAAGGCCCATGGGGGGCGCCCCAGCCCACTAAGGGCTGGTTCCCTTCCCACTTCAGCCCATGGGCCCTCCGGGATAGGTGGCCCCACCCGGTGGACCCCCGGGACCCTTCCGGTGGTCCCGGTACAATATCGATAACCCCCGAAACTTTCCCGGTGGCCAAAACTGGACTTCCTATATATAATTCTTCACCTCCGGACCATTTCGGAACTCCTCGTGACGTCCGGGATCTCATCCGGGACTCCGAACAACTTTCCGGTTTCCGCATACTAATATCTCTACAACCCTAGCGTTACCGAACCTTAAGTGTGTAGACCCTACGGGTTCGGGAGACATGCAGACATGACCGAGACGCCTCTCCGGTCAATAACCAACAGCGGGATCAGGATACCCATGTTGGCTCCCACATGTTCCACGATGATCTCATCGGATGAACCACGATGTCGAGGATTCAATCAATCCCGTATACAATTCCCTTTGTCAATCGGTACGTTACTTGCCCGAGATTCGATCGTCGGTATCCCAATACCTTGTTCAATCTCGTTACCGGCAAGTCACTTTACTCGTACCGTAATGCATGATCCCGTGGCTAACTCCTTAGTCACATTGAGCTTATTATGATGATGCATTACCGAGTGGGCCCAGAGATACCTCTCCGTCATACGGAGTGACAAATCCCAGTCTCGATCCGTGTCAACCCAACAGACACTTTCAGAGATACCCGTAGTGTACCTTTATAGTCACCCAGTTACGTTGTGACGTTGGGTACACCCAAAGCACTCCTACGGCATCCGGGAGTTACACAATCTCATGGTCTAAGGAAAAGATACTTGACATTGGAAAAGCTCTAGCAAACGAACTACACGATCTTTTATGCTATGCTTAGGGTTGGGTCTTGTCCATCACATCATTCTCCTAATGATGTGATCCCGTTATCAACGACATCCAATGTCCATGGTCAGGAAACTGTAACCATCTATTGATCAACGAGCTAGTCAACTAGAGGCTTACTAGGGACATGGTGTTGTCTATGTATCCACACATGTATCTGAGTTTCCTATCAATACAATTCTAGCATGGACAATGAACGATTATCATGAACAAGGAAATATAATAATAACCAATTTATTATTGCCTCTAGGGCATATTTCCAACATGCCTCACGTGGGCGAGTACGACGTATGTACGGGGGGAGCAGGCATGGCGCAGATATGATTTGACTGTATTCAAACCGTATACTAATGAGAAAAGGGAAAGAGGGCTAAATGGGTGGGACCATGTGGGCCTGCTGGCGCTGATCCAGATGATGTAGCGACGGCGATGATACGAGTTGCGCGTGCAACCGGTTAGTAATAGACATATTCGTAATTTCTCTCCAGGTGCAACCCTTCGGCCCCACATGTCATTCTCTCTTCTCCATCCTTTTTCTTCCACCTCCCTTGCTCGCTCTCTCTCACGGTAAAATCTACAGGGGCACCCGCACATGGCCACGGTGGCGATCCGGCCATGCCCGAGCCCCTATTTAACCCCTCTCCGCGTCCGCACCAACCCCTAGGGTTTCCCTCTCGCCGCCGCCACCCTTTTCCCTTCCCTGTTTCTCCTTCTTCCTCAAGAGTCAGAGACCAAGAGAGCGCCGGAGCATCGCGCTTCGTCGCCCGCGTGCTCTCCTTCGTCCCCGCGACCCCGGCCATCTTCCTCGACGTCGGCTACTTCCTCTACGTCATGGATCGGACACCATCTCGCGAAGGGATGCCAAGGCCGCGATGCCCGCATCCTCTTCTTCCCCCGCTTCAACTTCGTGCACTTGAACCCTTCCGCGATCAGTGCCTCCTCACGCCTCCGTCGTCGCGTACCCGGCCTCCACATCGTGACCCTCGAGCCCATGGCGAGCAGCCGCTCCTCCCCAGCTCTTCCCCGACTTGATTTCCATCATTAGCCGTCGTTTTGATCTTGACTGAGGCATGTTCGCCATGGCCGTTTTTGAACCAAGTCGATGCTCTGTTTCCGCGCAACCGCACACCCTGCTGCCGCCCCTTGCTACACTTGTGCACCTTGCCGGTCGCTGTTTCTGCCCGCACACCAGGCGGTCACCGCGCCTTGCCGCACACCCACACACGGCGCCATCCGTTCAGCATGCCCCCATGGACGGGCTAAGCCCAGCCTCGTCCGTGGCCTCCTCGCCACACGCCCAGCCACCCCAGCTACGCATCCACACATGCCTCCTTCCGCAGCTCTCCACACGCGCACTCCCGCGCTCGATCGTGAGCCCGTGGCCCTGCTTCGTCTTGCAGCCGCCATGACCGAGGCAACCTCGAGCTCGTCCTCGAGTCTTCCCGCGCACCTAGCCTTTGCACGCGCACGTTCCGGCAACCCGCACCCTCGCAAGTATCCCGCACCTCCGCCGGTGCTCCTCTGCTCTGACGGTCGCCATCTTGCTCGCCGGCGTCGTCACCCAATCCCTCTGTGAACGACGGAGAAGAAGGCCTGGCCTTTGGTTCCGTTCAAGTTCGGCCACGCCCTTTTTTGGCAGAAACATTCATCAGCAGCGCACCGGTCAGGGCACTAATCTGTAAGCGGGAGGTCCTGGGTTCGAGTCCCAGGCGCCCCAATTTTTGCACTGTTTTTCTCTCTGCACACACACTGTCACTCGGGCCAAATCCTCGTGGGCCGCTGCAGGATCCTGCAATTCGGCCCGTTTGTGTTTTTTTACCAGTCTTGCGTTTTGCTATTTGTCTACTGCATTACATATTTACAGAATTGCCATTGTTTTAAATTGTTTATAGCTAAATATCCATGCATCCAAATAAAATGTGTCATATATGCATCTTGATCAGTTTTTCATGTACTTTCATTATATGCAACTTTCATCCATGTCTAAAATGGTCAAACTTGCTGTTTGCATTAATTTATGTAAATGACATGTTAAAAAGGTTTATTTCATAACTAAATAATCGTAGCTCCATTTTTAATAAACCTTATATGTAAATGGGGTGGAAAAATGCATAGTTTAACTTGGTGAACTTTATTTCCCTGTTTAACAACATTAAAATATTGTTTAGGCAGAAAAGTACCATATCCAAAATATGTACATGGGGATTTTTCGGATTTGTTGTTTGTTGTTTCCGGCCCCATTTAAATTGCTTAGATAGTGTAGTTTTGTTATGCTTCATCTCTTGCCATGTTTAACTACATTTAATATTGTTGGGTACATAAACGAGAGCAAACTAAATAACTTGAATGTGGTGTTTCGTCAATATGCAACTCGTTGCATATTGAGCTCCACTTAATTTATAGTATTGTTTGTTGCACTTTGCCGTGCCATGACTCATTAAACCGGACATGCATCATACTTGAGGGTGCATCATGCCATGTTTATGTGATGGTTGTTTACCATGTTGTTTGCTTCTTTCCGGTGTTGCTTCTCCTTGGTAGTTCCGGTAACGTTGCGATTGTGAAGATTCGTTCGACTACGTGGGTTCGTCTTCTTCATGGACTCGATCTTCTTCCTAGCGGGATTTCAGGCAAGATGACCGTCACCTTGGATCTCACTACTATCTTTGCTATGCTAGTTGTCTCGATGCTATCGCTACGTCGCGCTACCTACCACTTGTTTATCAAGCCTCCCAAATTTGCCATGATAGCCTCTAACCTTTTCACCCTTCCTAGCAAACCGTTGTTTGGTTATGTTACCGCTTTGCTCAGCCCCTCTTATAGCGTTGCTAGTTGCAGGTGCAGTTGCAGG
This sequence comes from Triticum aestivum, assembly GCF_018294505.1. Taxonomy (NCBI): domain Eukaryota; kingdom Viridiplantae; phylum Streptophyta; class Magnoliopsida; order Poales; family Poaceae; genus Triticum; species Triticum aestivum. The sequence continues at coordinate 362,445,047 of NC_057814.1, read as the reverse complement.
TTGTTCCATGTTGGGACATGGATTTCATGGATATCTTGGGATATCACAATACATCTTATTTAATTAATGCATCTATATACTTGGTAAAGGGTGGAAGGCTCGGCCTTATGCCTGGTGTTTTGTTCCACTCTTACCGCCCTAGTTTCCGTCATACTGGTGTTATGTTCCTTGATTTTGCGTCCCTAACATGGTGAGGGGTATGGGGCCCTCTTGACAGTTCGCTTTGAATAAAACTCTTCCAGCAAGGCCCAACATTGGTTTTAACATTTGCCATAATAATACTTGAACTAAATAATAAATTGGCATAGGGCGTCATGAACCCGAGGATTCTTTTCTACGTAAAGGGAGGGGCCAACGCTGATGGTGTTGGTCCAAACGGGTAGACTGCGGGGCCGCCTCGGGGAAACTCGAGGTATTTGGTATATACCTGTAGGCTGACCCATCCGGACGTGGCCTGAGACGAGATACGTGTGGCTACTAGCAGGGTGTCGACACGCCGGGAGGCTTTGCTGGATTAGTTTTACCATTGTCGAAATGTCTTGTGCACCGGGATTCCGACTCTGATCGGAGGGTCCCGTGATGGAGGATTGTATCCGCGGATTGTGAGCTTGTCATGGGCTAAGTTGGGACACCCTTGCAGGGTTTAAACTTTCGAAAACCGTGCCCGCGGTTATGTGGCAGATGGGAATTTGTTAATATCCGGTTGTAGTGAACTTGAAGTAAACTCAACTAAAATACACCAACCGTGTCCGTAACCGTGACTGTCTCTTTTCGGCGAAGTTCGAGATGAGAACACGGTTGGGTTATGTTTGAACGTAAGTAGTTCAGGATCACTTATTGATCATTACTAGTTTGCGACCGTTGCGTAGTTTCTCATCTTATTCTGGTATTCGTAAGTTAGCCACCATACAATGCTAGTCGCTTGCTGCAACCTCACCACTTACCCTTTCCTACCCATTAAGCTTTGCTAGTCTTGATACCCATGGTAATGGGATTGCTGAGTCCTCGTGGCTCACAGATTACTACACCACCAGTTGCAGGTACAGGTAATGCGATGATCATGATGTGAGAGCGCTGTTTGCTTGTTTTGGAGTTCTTCTTCTTCATCGATCTTGGGTTAGGTTCCTGGTCGGCAGCCTGGGCTAGCAGTGTGGATGTCGTTTGAGTTTCTGTTTGTGATTCATCCGTAGTCGGATGTTGTTCTCATGTATGATATTTGATGTATTCTTGTGGCATTTGTATGCCTTGTATGTATCCCGAACTATTATGCAATGGTACGATGTAATGATATCCACCTTGCAAAAGCGTGTCAATATGCGGTTCTATCTTTGGTGGGACCTTTGAGTTCCTTTAGGATAGAGTCGCATATTGGACGTGACAATGTTGGACCGTTTTTTTTGCTCAAACCCAAACAGGTAAGACCGGACAAAATGGGGTGATGCATTGGAGTTGACCTAACTAACCTAGTGATCCTGGAAACGTTGTCCCTCCATGATGGTGTTTTATTTGCAAGATACAAGTTTCCACGCAAGTGACTATGGAAACTAGCTCCCGAAGCTGGTCAATCTCTCACATTTTTTTAAAATGAGGCAAAAGATTTACCATTTCATTGATTAAGGAGAAGAAAACCCACACGGGGAACTCGCCGACGACCTTAGATGGAGTTGAAGAGCTCATGTCTCAGTTTATTTCCTTTAGCGCTAGACATGTACACCAATCAGCTAACTCCCTTGTGATAAGCCTGCTTCACATTGCATGTCACAAAGAGTTGGTTCGATGCTGACTATTAAGCTCTCAAATATTCCCCACACACAAAAAGAGAACATTAGTGACCATATTTCTGGTATTTTGACGTCCATGACCAAAGTGAATATAGGCCTCAAGTTCAATGATTGTTGATGTATTTTACTTTTTACAAAATCTAATTTTGCACATGAGTTTGCACACAAGATGTGGTCTTGAAAATTTTGCAGTCTTGGAAATTTAGCAAGGGAGCTACAACATGGTTTAAAGTCTCCAAATATCTGCTAGACTTCTCATACACGCTTGTGGTTGGGCATCACCTTGTGCATCAATAAAAAGAGAATTGGAATCATGAACAAACTTGATACGTGTGTTCATCGGGGCTGGGCATGAAATAGATGTCCTAAGGGCGTTTTTGGTTGCCTGGTGAAAATTAGGTGAGCTTGCATTGAAGTTGGTAGAAGTAGGTAGAAGGGAATCTTTTACTTTTTCAGCTATTTGGTAGTAAACACGGCTCCACGTTATGGCCAACACGATGTTCAAAGCACCTCAAAACCTGGCTCAAGAGGAACGTCCAAATTGGTTTTATGGCTCTCTCGCACCATATACACCACGTCGCCACAACCAAACGGAGCGCATGCAACTCTACCAACCCCCGCCTACTTTCATACGAGCTGTTACTTTTTCCCACCACTTGGTTGTTGCATTGACTTGAGCAGGCTAAGCGGGGACAGCCCGAGTTGATACGCAGACCTCATGCAAGTGACAGATGACAACCAAATACGCTCTAAATTGCTCTTCCCCCCATCAACTCAATATTATATGTACTTGGGAGTATAACCGAGTTCCCAGACATAGCTAGAGATTAAATGAGGTGTTGCGAGCCTATAATCTAGGATCCGACCAATGTGCAAATAAGCAGAAAAGTTTGATTTATTTTAGCCCAAACTCTGGGGAGTCGACGAAAAGGCTTTCTAGTGCAGCAAGAGAAGTTCTCCTTAAAGAAGTGATTCAAGCCTTTCTGGCTCAATGAGTTGTTTCAGGCTCACAAAAGGTTTTTGCCACAAAGTCACGACTGCTATGTCCAAGTATTGGTGGGCGGGATCACTAGATAAGAGAGGACTGCACTGACAATCTTGGGAAGGCATGTCGATCTCTAAATTTAGAGGGGCATGGGCTTTAGAGATTTGCAGTTATTTAATGACCATATGTTAGCTAAGCAGGCATGGAGACTGCTAGATAAGCCAGAAAGTTTATGTGCAAGGGTGCTAAGGGGGAGATACTTCCCTGATGGCAATTTTCTCCAAGCTCTTTGTCTTGTGAGTGCTTTTGCTACGTGGAAGGAGATTTGTTAAAGGAGGAAAGTGTTGGGGGCAAGGCTTATTCAACGAGTTGGTGATGGACGTACCACTGAGGTGTGCCATGATAAGTGGATAGCTGGATCCATAACAATGAAGCCACTCTGTAGACTAGCAGATGACCCAGTCCATCTGGTTTCGGACCTGTTAGATGAAGCATTAGGGAGTTGGGACAAAGAGCCCATACGCAAGATGTTTATATCTCCTGACGATGATGCGATAGTATTTTTTGAGACAATGCTAACACGATAGTAAGGATGCTACGACCCAGGGTGCGATTGGATGAGTTTTGGGCATGGGCTTATTTTTCAGTACGCTCAGCGTACAAGCAACTGATGGACATGAAGTTAAGTAATCAGACTACACCGAGTAGCTCATTTCGTGGTGAGGCTAGCTTGAAAGCATTGTGGAAGCTCCCGGTGCAACCAAATATTTGACTATTTTGCTGGAGGGTTCTCAAAGGTTTTATACCAGCTCATAGTGAGATGAAGAGAAGACATATCAGGGATGATGCGATTTGTCCCATGTGTGGGTGTGATGAGGAGCCTCTTTATCATTCGCTGATTTCGTGTGAGCATGCATTGCTATTCTGGAAGGCCGCTTTGGATTTCTTCGGAGTCACACAACCCAGGTTACATCTTGTAACTTGGACACATGATATTTTGGATCACTAGTTTATGAAGAGGGATCAAGCGGCGACCGTGGTTTCAGTTATGTGGGTGATATTGACTAACCAAATAAATACACACATAATGAAGTGCAATATCAACCTATACAATCAACGGAACAAATAAAGGAGCCCATTGAACCTCTACATATGCCTGCCGACACAGGAAAGAGACAGGTACAACCTAGTCATTGGGAGCCATCAGTGACTGGTTGGGTTAAGATGAATGTTGATGGGGCCACGTCAGCCATGAGTGGGTGCTCGGGAGTGCGAATTGTTGCGAGAAACCATGATGAACAGTTCCTAATGGCTCAATGCAACAAGCATCGCTAGATCCATATTGATGCGGAGCATTCTATGGACATCATGCTACTTCTTGAGCTTGCGTTGGTTTTTCCCTTGAAGAGGAAAGGGTGATGCGGCAAAGTAGAGATAAGTATTTCCCTCAGTTAAGAACCAAGGTATCAATCCAGTAGGAGATACACGCAAGTCTCCAATCTATGCACCTACACAAACAATCAAACACTTGCACCCAACGCGATAAAGGGGTTGTCAATCCCTTCATAGTCACTTGCAAAGGTGAGATCTGATAGAGATAGATATAAAAGATTACTAAAACATAAAACAAAGTAAAAGTAAATAAATTGCAGCGAGATATTTTTGGGTTTTTTGGTTTATAGAGCTGAAAATATATGATGGAAAATAGACCCGGGGGCCATAGGTTTCACTAGAGGCTTCTCTCTTGAAGGAAAATAATACGGTGGGTGAACAAATTACTGTCGAGCAATTGATAGAAAAGTGCAAAGTTATGAAGATATCCAAGGCAATGATTATGAATATAGGCATCACGTCCGTGTCAAGTAGACCGACTCCTGCCTGCATCTACTACTATTACTCCACACATCGACCGCTATCCAGCATGCATCTAGAGTACTAAGTTCATAAGAATGGAGTAACACCTTAAGTAAGATGACATGATGTAGAGGGATAAACTCAAGCAATATGATGAAAACCCCATATTTTTAATCTTGATGGCAACAATACAAATACGTGCCTCACTACCCCTACTTTGTCACTGGGTGACACCGCAAGATTGAACCCAAAACTAAGCACCTCTCCCATTGCAAGAAGAACCAATCTAGTTGGCCAAACCAAACCGATAATTCGAAGAGAAATACAAAGATATCAAATCATGCATATAAGAATTCAGAGAAGATTCCAATAATATTCGTGGATAAACTAGTCATAAATCCACAATTCATCGGATCTTGACAAACACACTGCAAAAGAATATTACATCGGGTAGATCTCCAAGAACATCGAGGAGGACATGGTATTGAGGATCAAAGTGAGAGAAGAAGCCATCTAGCTACTAGCTATGGACCCGTAGGTCTGTGGTAAACTACTCACGCTTCATCGGAAGGGCAATAGAGTTGATGTAGAAGCCCTCCGTGATCGAATCCCCCCCGGCAGGGTGCCGGAAAAGGTCCCTAGATGGGATCTCACGGGTACAGAAGGTTACGGCGGCGGCAAAGTATTTTTGTGGACACTTCTGGTCGTTTGGGAATATTTATGAATTTATAGGCCAAGGACTAGGGTTGGAGGAGCTCCGAGGGGCCCACAAGCCCTCAGGGCGCCCCCTTGGGGCGCGCCCCTGTGGCTTGTGGCCTCCTCGGGACTCCTCTGACTTCATCTCCAAGTCCTACGTGTATCTTCTGGTCCAAGAAAAATCATCGTAAAGTTTTATTCCGTTTGGACTCCGTTTGATATTACTTTTCAGTAAAACTCAAAAACAAGGAAAAACATAAACATGCACTGGGCTCTCTGGGTATTGGTCAAATGGGGATGTGAACTACGGATGTTATTCACATGGCGATGTGAACTAGATTATTGACTCTAGTGCAAGTGGGAGACTGAAGGAAATATGCCCTAGAGGCAATATAAAGTTGTTATTTTATATTTCCTTATTCATGATAAAGGTTTATTATTCATGCTAGAATTGTATTGATCGGAAACTTAAATACACGTGTGAATACATAAACAAATACCGTGTCCCTAGTAATCCTCTACTAGACTAGCTCGTTGATCAAAGATGGTTAAAGTTTCCTAACCATGGACATGTGTTGTCATTTGATAACGGGATCACATCATTAGGAGAATGATGTGATGGACAAGACCCATCCGTTAGCTTAGCATATTGATAGTTCAATTTATTGCTACTGCTCTTTTCATATCAAATACATATTCCTTTGACTATGAGATTATGTAACTCCCGGATACCGGAGGAATACCTTGTGTGCTATCAAACGTCACAACGTAACTAGGTGGTCATAAAGATGCTCTACAGGTATCTCCGAAGGTGTTTGTTGAGTTGGCATAGATCGAGATTAGGATTTGTCACTCTGAGTATCGGAGAGGTATCTCTGGGCCCTCTCGGTAATACACATCATAAGCTTGCAAGCAAATGACTAAGGAATTGGTCACGAGGTGATGTATTACGGAACGAGTAAAGAGACTTGCCGGTAATGAGATTGAACTAGGTATAGAGATACCGACGATCGAATCTCGGGCAAGTAACATACCGATGGACAAAGGGAATTACGTATGTTGTCATAACGGTTCGACTGATAAAGATCTTCGTAGGATATGTAGGAGCCAATATAGGCATCCAGGTTCCGCTATTGGTTATTGACCGGAGAGGTGTCTCGGTCATGTCTACATAGTTCTCGAACCCGTAGGGTTCGCACGCTTAACGTTCGTTGACGATATAGTATTATATGAGTTATGTGATTTGGTGACTTAATGTTGTTCGGAGTCCCGGATGAGATCATGGACATGACGAGGAGTCTCGAAATGGTCGAGAGGTAAAGATTGATATATAGGACGATGGTATTCAGACACCGGAAGTGTTTCGGAGGGTACCAGATACTTATTGGGTCACCGGAAAGTAGTTTCGGGCACCCCCGGCAAAGATATGGGCCTTATGGGCCAAGAGAGGGAACACACCAGCCCACAAGGGGCTGGTGTGCCCCTATTGAGGCTGGCCCTATGAGGAGGAGAAGTAAATAGGGGAGGGAATGGAAAGTGTGGATTAGGACTCCCCCTTCCTTCCCTCCCCCCGCCCCCCTCTTTCCTTCCCCCTTCTTCATACAAGGAAAGGGGGCGTAGGAGGGCAGGAGCCCTAGGGCCGGCGGCCAGCCCCTTGGGGTGCGCCCTGGCTGCCCTAGGCAGCCTCCTCCCCCTCCCACCTATATATATATGTGGGGAGGGGGCGCCACACAAGGACATAACATTGTCTCAGCCATGTGCGGCACCCCTCTCCACCGTTTACTCCCTCGGTCATATTTTCGTAGTGCTTAGGCGAAGCCCTGCAGAGATCACATCACCATCACCGTCACCACGCCGTCGTGCTGTCTGAACTCATCTACTACCTCGCCGTCTTGCTAGATCGAGAAGGCATAGGACGTCCCCGAGCTGAACGTGTGCGGAACGCGGAGGTGTCGTGCGTTCAGTACTAGATCGGTTGGAGCATGAAGAAAGTTCGACTACATCAACCGTGTTGTGAAACGCTTCCGCTTACGGTCTACGAGGGTACATAGACATACTCTACCCCTTTTTGCTATGCATCTCCATGGATAGATCATTGCGTGTGCGTCGAATTTTTTGTGTCTTTCCATGCAACGATTCCCAACAGTGGCTTCATGAGCCAGGTCTATGCGTAGATGATATGCACAAGTAGAACGCAAAGAAGTTGTGGGCTGTGATGTTCATACTGCTTACCACCAACGTCTTATTTTGATTCGGCGGCATTGTGGTATGAAGCGGCCCGGACCAACCTTACATCTCCACGCACATGAGACCGGTTCCACCGACTGACATGCAACTAGTTTTGCATAAAGATGGCTGGCGGGTGTCTGTTTCTCCTACTTTAGTTGAATCGAATTTGACTACGGCTGGTCCTTGAAGAAGGTTCAAACACTAAACTTGATGAATCACCATTGTGGTTTTTGCGTAGGTAAGAATGGTTCTTGCTAGAAGCCCGTAGCAGCCACGTAAAACATGCAACAACAAAGTAGAGGACGTCTAACTTGTTTTTGCAGGGCATGTTGTGATGTGATATGGTCAAGATAGGATGTGATATATGTTGATGTATGAGATGATCATGTTTTGTAATATCGACAACCAACAGGAGCCTTAGGGTTGTCTCTTTATTGTATGAAATGCAAACGCCATGTAATTGCTTTACTTTATCGCTATTCGTTAGCAATAGTTGTAGAAGCAATAGTTGGTGAGACGACCACGACGCAACGATGGAGATCAAGGTGTCGAGCCGGTGATGATGGAGATCATGACAATGCTTTGGAGATGGAGATCAAAAGCACAAGATGATGGCCATATAATGTCACATGTTTTGATTGCATGTGATGCTTATCTTTTTATGCATCTTATTTTTGTTAGAACGACGGTAGCATTATAAGACGATCCCCTTATTAAATTTCAAGATATAAGTGTTATCCTCGAGTATGCACCATTGCAAAAGTTCATCATTTTGAGACACCACATGATGATCGGGTGTGATAGACTCTACGTTCACATACAACGGGTGCAAGACAGTTTTGCACATGCGGAATACTTGGGTTAAACTTGACAAGCCTAGCATGTACAGACATGGTCTCAGAACACTGGAGACCGGAAGGTCGAACATGAATCATATAGTAGATATGATCAACATATAGATGTCCACCATTGATGACTACCCCATCTCACGTGATGATCGGACATGGGTTAGTTGATGGATCATGTATCACTTAAATAACTTGAGGGATCTTTATTTAAGTGGGAGTTCATTAGTAATTTTATTAAATTGAACTTAATTTATCATGAACTTAGTCCTAATAGTATTTGCAAATCTATGTTGTAGATCAATAGCTCGCGATATACCTCCCCTATTTTTGATATGTTCCTAGAGAAAAATAAGTTGAAAGATGATAGTAGCAATGATGCGGACTGGGTCCGCGATCTGAGGATTATCCTCATTGCTGCACAGAAGAATTATGTCCTTGATGCACCGCTAGGTGACAGACCTATTGCAGGAGCAGATGCAAACGTTATGAACGTTTGACAAGCTCGGTATGATAACTACTTGATAGTTTAGTGCGCCATGCTTTACGGCTTAGAACCAGGACTTCAAAAACGTTTTGAACGCCACGGAGCATATGAGATGTTCCAAGAGCTGAAATTGGTATTTCAGACTCATGCCCATGTCGAGAGGTATGAGACCTCTGACAAGTACTTTGCCTAGAAGATGGAGGATAATAGCTCAGCCAGTGAGCATGTGCTCAGAATGTCTGGGTACTACAATCGCTTGAATCAAGTGGGAGTTAATCTTCCAGATAAGATAGTGATTGACAAGAGTTCTCTAGTCACTATCACCAAGCTACTAGAACTTCGTGATGAACTATAATGTGCAAGGGATGACGAAAACAATTCCCAAGCTCTTCGCGATGCTGAAATCGACCAAGGTAGAAATCAAGAAAGAGCATCAAGTGTTGATGGTTAACAAAACCACTAGTTTCAAGAAAAGGGGCAAGGGACAGAAAGGGAACTTCAAGAAGAACAGCAAACAAGTTGCCGCTCGCATGAAGAAGTCCAAAGCTAGACCCAAGCCTGAAACTGAGTGCTTCTACTACAAAGGAAATGGTCACCAGAAGCAGAACTGCCCCATATACTTGGCGGATAAGAAGGATGGCAAAGTGAACAAAGGTATATTTTATATACATGTTATTGATGTGTACTTTACTAGTGTTCATAGTAGCCCTGGGTATTTGATACCAGTTCAGTTGCTAAGATTAGTAACTCGAAAAAGGAGTTGCAAAATAAACAAAGACTAGTTAAGGGCGAGGTGACGATGTGTGTTGGAAGTGATTCCAAGGTTGATAAGATCACCATCGCATACTCCCTCTACCTTCGGGATTAGTGTTGAACCTAAATAAATAATATTAGGTGTTTATGTTGAGCATGAATATGACTGGATCATGTTTATTGCAATACAATTATTCATTTAAGTTAGAGAATAATTGTTGTTCTGTTTACATGAATAAAACCTTCTATGGTCATACACCCAATGTAAATTCGTTTACTGAATCTCGATCATAGTGATACACATATTCATAATATTGATGCCAAAAGATGCAAAGTTGATAATGATAGTGCAACATACTTGTGGCACTGCCGTTTAGGTCATATTGATGTAAAACGCATGAAGAAACTCCATGCGGATGGACTTTTAGAATCACTTGATTATGAATCATTTGATACTTGTGAACCATGCCTCATGGGCAAGATGACTAAAAATCCGTTCTCCGGAACAATGGAGCGAGCTAATGACTTACTGGAAATAATACATACCGATGTATGTGATCTGATGAGTGTTGAAGCTTGTGGCGGGTATCATTATTTTCTGACCTTCACAGATGATTTGAGTAGGTATGGGTATATCTACTTGATGAAACACAAGTCTGAAACATTTGAAAAGTTCAAGGAATTTCAGAGTGAAGTGGAGAATCATCGTAACAAGAAAATAAAGTTTCTACATTCTTATCGTGGATGCGAATATTTGAGTTATGAGTTTGGCTTTCATTTAAAACAATGTGGAATAGTTTCACAACTCATGCCACCAGGAACACCACAACGTAATGGTGTGTCCGGACGTCGTAACCGTACTTTATTAGATATGGTGCGATTTATGATGTCTCTTACCGATTTACCACTATCATTTTGGGGTTATGCATTAGAGACAGCTGCATTCACATTAAATAGGGCACCCTCTAAATCCGTTGAGACGACACTGTATGAACTATGGTTTGGCAAGAAACCTAAGCTACCGTTTCTTAAAGTTTGGGGTTGCGACACTTATGTCAAAAGGCTTCAGCCTGATAAGCTCGAACCTAAATCGGAGAAGTGCGTCTTCATAGGATACCCTAAAGAAACTATTGGGTACATCTTCTACCACAGATCTGAAGGCAAGATCTTTGTTTCCAAGAATGGAACCTTTCTAGAGAAGGAGTTTCTCTCGAAAGAAGTGAGTGGGAGGAAAGTAGAACTTGATTTGGTAATCGTACCTTCTCTCGAATTGGAAAGTAGCACATCAAATAAATCTGTTCCCGTGATGCCTACACCAACTAGAGAGGAAGCAAATGATAATGATCATGAAACTTCAGATCAAGTTGCTACTGAACTTCATAGGTCAACCAGAGCACGATCCGCACCAGAGTGGTACGGCAATCCTGTTCTAGAAGTCATGTTATTAGACCAAGGCGAACCTACGAACTATGAAGAAGCTATGATGAGCCCAGATTCCGACAGATGGCTTGAGGCCATGAAATCTGAGATAGGATCCATGTATGAGAACAAAGTGTGGACTTTGGTGGACTTGCCCGATGATAAGCCGACCACTTCCCACACCGGGGGCTCGTCATCAGCCCCCACAGTCAAACTCCTATGACTAAGTGAAAGTTATATAGTCTGATTGCCTAGTTCCCACAAGCACAAACCGCCTCCGGGTACCGAGACGTCGGCTAAGGGTCAAAAGATGCCTCAGGGAACACACTCTGTATATTCTACATTGGGGTAAAAGCCGACGACCGGCCACTTTCAGTTTAACACGGTCACACAGGAGGAAAATTAATTAAAAACACAATTATATGAGGGAATTTAAAGCCATGCATTAAAATAAATGATAAGTTTTGCACGTCCCAAAACTTCGGCATTCCAAAGTGCTACCTAAAAATACAAAGTGTCTTTTGGACACATGGCCTCGGTAACCCGGGCACCCTCCTCCACCTCGGCGAAGAAGTGCTCCGCGGTGCGCAACTTCCCTTCGGGGGAGCCCCGCGGCAATGATCACCACACAACCTTCCGGAAGTGCGTCTTCACGCAAGCGTACGCCCTCCACGCTCCCTCGAAGCACGCCGACCTCCTGCAGCTATTAACTTGCGGAACAGCATCTCGCAGACGAGCCAGGAGGCCGAAGAAGTTGATCGACAAGGCTTCGACGGGCCACAGCGTGATGCAGAGGTCCTAGAGCGTCGGCCTCGCTATGCGGAATAACTTCGCCAGCTGCTTCACTCGATGATTCAGCAGTTGTGACGACAGCGACTCCGGGAACTGCCACCAGAATGCCTTCTCCACCTCATGACCCTCCAACTCGTCAAAGTGCTTGACGGCGTCCGCGACACTATTCGAAAGATCCGCGAAGATCTCTGCGGAACTCCACTTGCTGGAGCACCTCGCAGTTAGCCCGGGCCACGGTCTGGAGCTTGGAGTGTGCAAGTTGGAGCTTCTTGAGCTCTTCCTTCGCTTGCTTCTCCTCTGCCTGAAGTTTGTCGCGTGCCTCGAACACGCCCTTCATCGTCTCCTCGATCTCCAAGACCCGCGCCCGGTCCTTCTCCCTAGCTACCTTCTCGACAGCTCGGGCCTTCTCCGCCTTCGCGGCCACAACCTTCTGCTGCTCTACCTCCTGCCGAGCTTTCTTGAGCTCGGCCTTGAGCACCTCAAGCTCGGCCAACGCTGTTGTCATTCAAACAGTTCGGCATTATCTCCCCATTCAAAGCCAAAAATATCAAAAAAGGTTGTGTTCAATATAACACTTATAGGAACGCAAGTCCGTGTCGTTTATCTTGAGACTGCTCGAACCCATGGTTCATCAGGTTGAGGTCCTCCGGGGACCTCTTGAGCTTTCGATTTACCGCTGAAATCTCCTCGGATACAGAGTTTGGAGCCAAGGTCAAAACCTGCAAACATAGATATTTCATATAAACCCCATGGTAAACTTATTGAAACCTTAGGACAATTGCCCTATGACATTAGGTAGCGTCTTGGGGGCTGCATACGGTGCTCCTACTTTTCTACGACCCCAACGCTAGTTTCTTGAAACCAGCCCTGGGCTCGGGGGGGTGTCGGTCCAAAATCTGGCATATCTCGTAGTAGGGGTCCTAAGCTAAGCATCTTGGAGTGATGGTAACATGGACACAGGATTTTACCCAGGTTCGGGCTCTCTTAGAGTGATAATACCCTACGTCCTGCTTTTGATTGTATTGATATGGGTGTAGTACGGGGTACATGTATCTACCACGAGATTGTTCTAATGAATATGAGATCATCTATTGACTAGCCTGGCCTCGGTTTATATACTCCACCAGAGGTCTAGGGTTTAGGAGAGTCCTTGTCTTGTGCACCAAGTCTTGTGGAAACCTCCTTGTATGCGTCATGGGCTGCCCGAAGTGGCCCATGAGTGAACCGCCATGGGGGTCCTCGACCCGATCCACCTGATCGGGGACGACGTGGTGAGTACCCCCTACTCCAGGACACCGTCAGTAGCCCCCTGAACTAGTTTTCAAGTTGGGGACGCTCCTCGTTTATTCCGAACATTTCTTCGTCGTCGGTCGTCGGTCTTGAAAAGTGGTTCAACAAATCTTCTCATCTTCGATCTTGAGGATCGCCGAAGTGAATCCGAAGAGTTTAGACGTCGGGTATCCGAGGAGCCCCTTTAAGTTCTCGGACTTTATCAACGCCTTGTAATTTTTACGCCACACCTCGGGCTTGAAGTGTTTCCCATGCGGCAGTGTCCTCTCGTGTCCGAGCTCCAACGCCGGACTATATCCAAGCTCCAACGCCGGACTGCATCCGAGGTGTCTTTCTGCAGCCGAGCTCCAACGCCGAACTGCATCCAAGCTCCAACGTCGGACTGCATCCGAGGTGTCTTTTTGCAGCCGAGCTCCAATGCCGAACTGCATCCATGCTCCAACGTCGGACTGTATCCGAGCTCCAACGCCAGATCCTATCCGAGGTGTCATAGATCACCTTGGTTCGAAAAAGTTTGAAGGAGCACAGTGGAGCTTAATGCCGGATAAGCCCCAGACAATACCTATTGTTGTCTGAAGACGCGTTTGCCCATAGCTCGGTCAAGCCGAACACTGAGCACTTTCAATTTTCTGCATTGAATAGGCAATGCAGTAGCCTCCGTGCCACTGGTCGGGTGGCAACAACAGATCAGGGGATCGATGTTCCCTTTTAATATTTGTAAATGATAAGCACGAAGCCCAGTAGCCCCCGAGCCTCAATGTGGGCACGGGTGGCCGAATTAAGGATCGATATCCGTTTGACGGAAACTTAAATTTCGGCTGCTCGGCTGTCTCAACAAGACTGTGCCCTCGACTTTTTAATAGACGACTTGAAGTAAATGAACTTTGTCCAGTATGTGTAATGATTCTATGTACCAAAGTACTTTACATCATTAATGCTCGGATCCCCATTGTACAAACTTTGTTGACCGACCATCGGCTTCAACCTCCTCGGCCAGTAGCTGAGGAGTGTTTTCCTACTTTATAAAGCCGTTATAAGGGCAAAGATTTATGGAAAACAAGGCAATCGGGCCATACAGTTTTATAAACAAAGGTATGTAGAGAGATATTAACGTAAGAAACATCTTCCAAAGAAAATAGTCCCGCTATCGGTTCCTTTCTTTGGGTTGTCATGCTGACCATGATCATGAAACCTCACCACCGATCAATGTGGGAGGAAAATATTGAGGATTTAGTTTGGGGAAAGTTCCCGAACTCTATGGTTTTAATGAACCAAAATTTTCACTTCCGTCGTTGCCGACCAATTATTTTCTTAAGATAACTAGCTTTTGGCTTCACCAGTCTGAGGTACTAACCCGGATGACCCGGTAGTATCAATCACAAAGGTGCTCCCTTTACCCCCTAGCCGAACAATCGGGAGCGTAGGTGTGAACACAGGAGCCAGGCAACCCAGTTTGGCCAAAATCTTAAGTCAAATTGATGCATATTTATGGCTTTATAATGATAATCAAGGAAGGCAGCGCTCGTATATTGTATACAAACGCTGATGATATATGTTTATTTTGACTCTGTTGCGATCGTTTATAATCTGAAAGTGGTCCATCGTCGGCTTCTACCCCTTTGTAGATGCTACACAGGGTGTTTCCGTACTAACAAGACAACCCTTAGCCGACGTCCCGGTGCCCGGAGGTGGTTGTGTTAGCGGAAAGGAGGCAATCAGATATGCAGACTTTATAAATTTCACTTAGTCATAGGAGCTTAAAGTTGGGAGGCTGGCTACTAGCCCCCGGTTAGTGTTCGGCGTCAGCAGAGGTCAAGCCGTTAACACTTCGGCCAATGTGATGAAAGGCACATCGTTTAACACGGGGTGACCTCCATTGATCTATGGTTTAACACAGTCATCGGATCGCTGACTGGTTTACGCTTATTGTGAAGGTCAGTTTTTGGCTTTCTCCGCTGAGGCACTTGACCAGTTGAACCGGAAGCACAATCACAGTGGTTCTCCCTTTACCCTTAACCGAACAATCAGGAACATAAGGGTAAGCCTGGGAGCTGGGCAACCAAACTATTGACCAAAGACACAATTCGAAACAGATGCATATAAAGCAATATCCGAGAACATTTTGCCGAGAACTCCATGGAGTACCTCGACTTTTGATGGGTTCGTGTCGGTGGGAAATGACACCTATGGAATCACTAGGATCCCTTCTACGGTTGGCGGGCGTGAGGTTGTGCAAAGAGCGGGTCTGGTAGTCAGCACAAAGATCGTTTACCCAGGTTCGGGCCGCGAGGATGCGTAATACCCTAGTCCTTCTTCGGTGTATATTTGAGTGTTCTTGAGCTCTTGAACTAGCTATGGTATGTGTGTAGTCCAAAAGATCCGAATCCTTCTCCTGTACACCTCGGGCCTTCTTTTATAGACAAAAGGGGTCGCCACAGTGGCACACAGGAGGTGGAAAGGTATACAGTGGTTAAGTCTACCCTCTGGCACCTTCGGACAAACGCATTTAATGCGCTGCCGACGTGCCCTTCTTGCTTTATCGGGGACGGCGGGGAAGCTCGTCCCAGCTGTGGCCGCCTTGCCTGGCTCCGACGTGCGTCCGAGCTGATGAGGTGTAGTAGCACCATGTTGGCTGGCTGCTGGGCTGGCGTGGTGGCAGAGTCTTCACGAAGATCTGCATGCCACCAGGTAGGTGCTTGCTGAGTTGGCCTGGAGGCCCTGCGTCGCCACGCAGTTGCCTGCCCAGCTAGTTGGGCTGGCAGCTGTATGGGAACGGCGGTGGAGTCTTGGCAGACGTGGGCCTGGCTGTGGCCCCGTAGGTGTCCTCGGCAAGGGTCTTGCCGGGGCCTCGGCAAGGGTCTTGCTATGGCATCGCGGTCGTCCTCGGCAAGGATCTCGCCAGGGGTCTCGTGGATTTCCTCGGCCAGGATCTTGCCGAGGATCGCCGTCTTCTGGTCCTCATCTGATCTTGTGTGCTTATGATCTTCACAAAGATCTGCATGCCACCATGGAGGTGCCTCTCGAGCCTTGGTTCCAATGTGGTTGATGGTGTTGGAACCCTTGGGCTCAAGGGTGGCGCGCTCTGCTGGCGTTGGGCAGGTTGCCCCGGCAAGGCTCTTGCCAGGGCTGCGGAGGCCGCCCTGGCAAGGGTCTTGTCGAGGGAGTCCACCTCGCCCTCTTGTTCTTTGTGTTTCTGTCTTGGCGTTGCTCTGGTTGTCTTGTGCCTTTGGCTTCCTTCCTCTGCCCTACTTAGTGCGGCCGCGGGCGTGGCTCTGACTGCCCGTGCACAAGTAAAGGGGTAAAAAGGAGAGCCCCTACTTTTGTACACCGACAGGAGCCCCCGGGCCTGGGCCACACATAAGCGCAACGCCTTGTTGGGCTAGGCCCAGAACAGTGCGCGGGCAGGCGGGGCAGAGTTTTACTGCGGTAACTCCCTCGCCCGTCGCGCTTCCCCACGACCCGAGTTGAATGCGCGACATGGAGGGTTGTGCGTGACGTGGGGGTCATGTGTGGGGCGGTTACTGCCCTCATGTGTCACATCGTGGTAAAGAGGTGGCTTGCGCCTTCCCCATAAAAAGAGAACACAGGGGCGCGGCTCATTTACTGAGTGGACTCGAGTCGTGGCCTTAAAGGCGTCCGTGCCCTCCGATCACGGGGTGGAAAACGGTCGCCTCACTCGTCCCCTTGATTTCTGCTTGCTCGCCACGTGTCCCCCATGCCTCGAATATGGTAGGCGGAGGATGCGGGGGGCACGGGCCTTAAATGACGAGGCGGGAAACCGGGCCGCCGCTGATTGGAGCAGCGGGTCGGTCTTGATTCCCTGCGCCCCCAATGGCCGGATTGGTTGAGTGGGGCGGCCGAGCTCCGACCCCGCCCCTTTATAAGAAGGGGAGGGGGATGGCGCCCCTCAGTCTTTCATCATCCATCTCCTTCCACCTTGGCTCCTTCCTTTCTTCTACTATGACGAGGGGACGCGCCAACACTTCGACGGTGGCGACTAGGGTCTCCGCTCGACAGCGCGCCCCTCCTTCCCAAGAGCTCGTGGCGGCGGAGCCGGCCATGAGAGGAAGGGGGAGGGGCGAGGCCGAGGTCGCCGTGGCGCTCGGGGGAGAGGAGGACGGGACGGTGCATCGGCTTTGCCTCCGCCAGCGGTCCCTCCCCCGATGGAGGGCCACGTCGGGGACCAGCCCTGCAAGTTCTTCATCAGGCTGCGTCGGCCAGCGCGCTGTCGTCTTCGTCTCCCTGCTCCATTCGCTCGGGAGATGGAGCTTGATCCACCACAGACTCTGAGGTTGCACATGAGGGGCTGCGGGAATGGCGGCACGCGGGTTGATGTCGACTTTCCCGCCCCTCACGTCATGTATCTTCGCCGCGGGTGGAAGACCTTCGCCCGCATCCATAGCCCGACGGAGGGGCTCATTCTCTACTTCAAATAAATGGAGAACGACCTGCTCTCCGGCAAGGTCTTTGGGGACTTTGGAACTCGCCTAAAGTGCTGTGTGGAGAGCTCCTCCGATGACGAAGACTCCTCCTCAAGCGGAAGTGATGAGGAGGACAGCGACAACGACGATGAGGGTAGCGGGCGGGAGGATGATGGGTCCGACTAGGCGTCGGGCACACCGTTCCTGGGCGACGCCGGCAGCACCACCATCTGCATCGCCATCTCCTTGAACTTCTCGGGGTCGTCGCCTTGGGCGGCTGGCGTTGGAGGGACGGGGAAGACGAAGAAGGCGGGTGGCGGGCCGTCAAGTCGGAGTATGCGGGCACCGACGCCTTCGTCGCGTATTGGCGGCCCGCTGCCTCATCTTTCGGCTCTTCTCCCGGCACCATCATCACCAACCCTCTTCTGGACGGCCGCCGGGATGTTCTTTTGGTGTCTTCTGCTGCTCGTACCTCGCCTAGGCGCTCCTTTTGCCCTTCTGCCATCTTGTTCCGCTCTCTGAGGGGAGGGACAAGAAAGGGATTACGGGCATCTTATCTCTTTTTAGTTTTTAAGCCTACAGGCCTTTGTAAGATTTAAATCTCGTAATCCCCTTTCTCATGTATGCATTCCGTACGAATTGTACTTGTTAGCAATGTATTAATGAGGAGAAAGGTGTTTGCCGGGTTTTGTTTGCGCGTGGGCGAGGGCCACGCCAAGTAACGAGTCCTTGTTATCTTAAGATAAACATTGTACCCCGACAACAGGCCTTGCCGTCTTCCTGCTCTATAGCCCGGCTACACTCACGCCCTCAGCGGAGGTAGGGGCCGAGTAGGATTAGGCCCTTCGCTCCTCCCCTTCCCATCGCACTACAACCAAGTTCCGGCCCAAAGTAAGGTTTTCGGACATGGGACAGAGGGAGCAAGATGGTATGGGAGCGAGCGGAGTCTCGTACTGTAACACCCCGGATGTTACTTTCCTTTATCGTAACTCCAACTCTTGCCATTTTCGGCTATGTGATATGTTATTTCCTTCGTGGTTGGGTTTTGTCTTTTGTTTTGCATTTTGTTCATGTCATGCATCTCATCTCATAGCATCATCCGCATTGCATCCGCATGTTTTCTTAAAACTCTTTGTTCGTTCGTAGTTGCCGCGTCTCTCAGTTGTCCGTTCCAGACCAATCGGGTTTTCGCTTCCCTCTTGACATCGTTCGCCTAACCCCTCTTTGCACAGTGCACCCACCCCTCGCCCGTGTCCAAAACTTCCCCGAACCCGAACCGGGCTGTCGTTACCGATGGGTCCAGAAAAACCCCTAGTGTTCATGCATCTAATAACTAATAAACCATGCATCATATGTAAATAATTTATATATGTAAAATGCTCAGAATTTCATCTAGTTTCATAATATGCAACTTTCATCCATGTTTAAAATGTTTAAATTGCTGTTTGCATTAATTTGCTTAAATGCCATGTTAAAATGACTTATTTCATAACTAAATAACCGTAGCTCCGATTTTAATAAACTTTATATGTAACTGGGGTAGAAAAATGCCTAGTTTAACATGGTGCACTTTATTTTGCTGTTTAAAAACATTAAAATTGTGTTTATGGCAGAACAGTACCAAATCTAAAATATGCACATGAGGATTTTCCGGAATTGTTGTTTGTTGTTCCGGCCTCATTTAAACTTGCCTAGATAGGTAGTTTTCTTATGCCTCACCTCTTGCCATGTTAAACAACATTTAATATTGTTGGGTACATAACCGAGAGAGAACTAAATAATCGTATGTGGTGTTTCGTCAATATGCAACTCGTTGCATATTGAGCTCCACTTAATTTGTAGTATTGTTTGTTGCACTTTGCCATGCCATGCCTCATTAAACCGGACATGCATCATACTTGATTGTGCATCATGCCATGTGTATGTGGTGGTTGTTTACTATGTTGTTTGTTTCTTTCCGGGTTGCTTCTCTCGTTAGCTTCGGTTTCGTTCCGGAGTTGTGAGGATTCGTTCGACTATGTCCGTTTGTCTTCTTCATGGACTCATTCTTCTTCCTTGCGGGATCTCAGGCAAGATGACCATACCCTCGAAATCACTTCTATCTTTGCTTGCTAGTTGTTCGCTCTATCGCTATGTTGCGCTACCTACCACTTGCTATATCATGCCTCCCATATTGCCATGTCAAGCCTCTAACCATCCTTCCTAGCAAACCGTTGTTTGGCTATGTTACCGCTTTTGCTCAGCCCCTCTTATAGCGTTGCTAGTTGCAGGTGAAGTTGAAGCTGGTTCCATGTTGGAACATGGAAATGTTGGGATGTCACAATATCTCTTATTTAAATTAATGCATCTATATACTTGGTAAAGGGTGGAAGGCTCGGCCTTATGCCTGGTGTTTTGTTCCACTCTTGCCGCCCTAGTTTCCGTCATACCGGTGTTATGTTCCTTGATTTTGCGTTCCTAACGCGGTTGGGTGATTTATGCGACCCCCTTGACAGTTTGCTTTGAATAAAACTCTTCCAGCAAGGCCCAACCTTGGTTTTACATTTGCCTCACCTAGCCTTTTTCCCTTGGGAGTCGCGCATCCCGAGGGTCATCTTTATTTTAACCCCCCCGGGCCAGTGCTTCTCTAAGTGCTGGTCTGAACCAAGTAGACTGCGGGGCCCCCTCGTGGAAACTCGAGGTCTGGTTTTACTTGTAGGATGTCTCATCCGGTGTTGCCCTGAGAACGAGATATGTGCAGCTCCTATCGGGATTGTCGGCACATCAGGCAGCTTTGCTGGTCTTGTTTTACCATTGTCGAAATGTCTTGTAACCGGGATTCCGAGACTGATCGGGTCTTCCCGGGAGAAGGAATATCCTTCGTTGACCGTGGTAGCTTATAATGGGCTAAGTTGGGACACCCCTGCAGGGTATTATCTTTCAAAAGCCGTGCCCGCGGTTATGTGGCAGATGGGAATTTGTTAACGTCCGGTTGCAGAGAACTTGACACTTGACTTAATTAAAATGCATCAACCGCGTGTGTAGCCATGATGGTCTCTTTTCGGTGGAGTCCAGGAAGAGAACACGACTTTTGGGTTATGTTTGACATAAGTAGGAGTTCATGATCAATTCTTGATCATTACTAGTTGACGACCGTTCCGTTGCTCCTCTTCTCGCTCTTATTTGCGTATGTTAGCCACCATATATGCTTAGTGCTTGCTGCAGCTCCACCTCATTACCCCATCCTTTCCTATAAGCTTAAATAGTCTTAATCTCGCGGGTGTGAGATTGCTAAGTCCTCGTGACTCACAGATTCTACCAAAATAGATGCAGGTGCCGAGGATACCAGTGCAAGTGATGCTACCTGATGATCAGTAGTGGAGCCCAGTTGGGACGATCGGGGATCTAGCATTTGGGGTTGTCTTCTTTTATTTTGGTTCCGTAGTCGGACCTTGATTGTACTCTGAATGTTGTATGATTTATTTAAGTATTGTGTGAAGTGGCGATTGTAAGCCAACTCTCTTTATCCCATTCTTGTTCATTACATGGGATTGTGTGAAGATGACCCTTCTTGCGACAAAACCACAATGCGGTTATGCCTCTAAGTCGTGCCTCGACACGTGGGAGATATAACCGCATCGTGGGTGTTACAAGTTGGTAATCAGAGCCATCCCCGACTTAGGAGCCCCCTGCTTGATCGAATCACTGGTGTTGTTGAGTCTAGAACAAAAATGTTTTGAGTCTTAGGATTATATATATCGTAGAGTAGGATTCTTTTTACTCCTCAGTCCCTGTCGCTCTGGTGAGGCCTCCTGACGTAGAAGTTTTGACTCTTCTCTCCTCAAATTTCACTAAAAAATTAGGATCACGCGGGGATCTTGGAATCGTTCCGATGGTTTTGTGACGAGAACATTGTTCTTGGTGCCTCCTGGCATTTAGGGGTTGTGGCAGTGTCCCGGGGAGTTGAGTTCCGAGGTGTTGTCGTCACAATTTTATCGTTGCAGTTCTGGAATACCTGAGTTTCGCCGACATCGAAAATCTCTTTTATGCATTTGTTGGTGAGATCACCTCGACGCCACCCTGTACTGGGGCGGGAGTTCGGGAGTATTGCCATAGCTTGTATAACGGATGCTTTTCGAAGGTTGAGGTAAATGATTTCCGAAGGTTTCTTGGTTATGTGTTGAAGGATGGATACAGCTGGATCTAGGTATTGTTAGTTTGGGTGAGATATATTGTGTCCCCTGTATCCCCAACACCAGATTGCATAACCAGAAAGTTTCGGGAGTTTATAAGTGGGAATTCAAGTATCTCGTAGGATATCTTTCCAACACACACATGATACGATATGGGATCTATCATATGTTTGTTTCCGGCTTATTCTGCGAGCCAATCCTTTGTTTTGTTTTAATTTGTGGTATTTGAGTTACTTCGGTGTCAAGTGTTGATTCCCTACCTTATTCTAGGTGGTGTTCTCATATTTCTATGGGGATACTAATCCTTCTTGATCATCGATATTGTCATGTTAATTCTTTTCCAACCGGCGTTCTTCTCTTCAAGTAAATCCGATCATTCCAACATTCGCAAGATCAATTCTAAGCTTTTTCTCAACGGTGTCCGTTTCATCCGACCCAAGTTGCCTTTGTTTTCCCACCCTTTTTCTTCAAGGACTCAGATTTCTTAATCAATATCCTTTTTATTGATGCGAAGTCTCTTCATTCTTTTCTTTCAATGTTCTTATACGGTGATTTCCCATGAAGATACTAACGGAGCTTCAAGTTTATTATTCTTCGTTCTTTTTCTTCTCCGGTGGATTCAATTCAAGCTTTCAGTGTTGATCATATTCCTTTCCTCGCTTCAATGCTTTCTCATACGGGTGCACCTCTCAATCATCCACTTCCCGCCATTCATTTGTTCTGGAGTGCCGAAGATATCTCAGAAGATTTGTGTCTCCATTATCAATCCGTTCAAGCTATCTCGAGGTTGTTATCTCTTTTGAGCCATTTAATTCAACCGGCGCAATCTCCCTTTTAAATTGTTCAACGGTGTTTCTCTTGAGTGGGCCCTAACCCACAGGTCTTTTCCCAGGATCTTACCTAACTCTTCTAATTTTTCTGGAGTTATTCTCAAATTCATTTCAAAGTTTGATGTAAGAATGGGTTATCATCAGTCATATGTCTTTCTCCAAGATCTTTCAAATTCTTTTCATTGTTGATTCAACCTTTATATTCTTCATGGTTCCGGAGTGCCTCAATAATTCATGGTGGTGTTTCTCATCGTCATTCTCAACATTTGAAGACCGAAGAAGAGTTTCTCTTAAATCTTGCTCCATTCTCTTCAAGATTCATGGTTCTAGCCTGATGCCATCCTCTCATAATTGTTTTCGGTTGTGAGAATTCTTTTCACCCATCCGGAGCATTTCATGATTTGTTCCCATTTCTTTCCTCCGTAGGCCATCATGTCATAATTATTCATTCTAGTTTTCAGCTTCGTTCTCCAATTATTCTAAATTGATGTCTCTTCGTTCCTCTCCATATTCTCCCGGTGCATCGTTCAAGTATCCTCTAGTCAGCTCGTGATCTATTCGTTCTCATGTATCTAAATTCCCTCGAGTATTTTCACGCGTTTTTTAATTCTTAGGGTGTTTCGTCCTCTTTTCTTCAATTGTTTTCAATTCTCGCGGTGGTTCGTTCAAGATTTCTCTTCCTTCGTTATCATATCAATTTATTCGTTGTTTCAATCCTACCGGTGGTTCGATGAAGACCTTCCCAAGTTTGCGCAATATCTACCTTAATCCTTTCTATGAGAATAAGTAGTATGCCAAATCCGTTGCTTGTCATCAATCTAAATTGGTGAAGGATACGCATAATGTAATTCTTATTCTTGTTTCATCGAGTAAACTTCAATTCCTTCTTCCGGAGTTCATAGTGATATCAATTTCTCAGTTATATGTTGTTCATCTTTCTTTTCCGGAGTTCAAAGTTTTCTAATCATATCGTCGCGAAGCTCCATCTAAATCATTGCAAGGATCACCTTGTTCTTTCAACTTCTCTTCCTTTCTATCATTCTTTTATTACCGGAGTTCTTCAGGGAGGCTATACATGGTGGTTCGTCAAGAATTATTTTAATTCTTCAATTGCTCTTCAAGATTTCTCTCGAAGTTAAGATCCGCCAAGCTATACTCAAAGATAAACATGGTGTTCAACACATGTTTTGTTTTGAGGAGTTCAAGCATTCTTCATCTTGCATTCCGAAGTGCAATTCTTTCTACCTTATCTCTTGAGATGGTGTTATGTCATTCTTGAAAATTTCCCTTCGCAATTCAAGTTGTCAAGAATAAGATATTTTAAATCCATCATTTTCTCTTCGTTCAGGAGATGGTCTCAACCTATCAATCCCTCCATTGGAGTTATCTTGGTAAAGATTTCACCTAAAGCTTTCACTAAGGAATGTTGCTATTATGGTGCTTATCAATGATCCAAGTTTTCTCATGTCCTCTTGGTGAAAGAAGTTTTTCATCTCGCTGGTGTTATCAATTATATTATTTGTTTTCGTTAGTGGCAGAATTGCAACTCAAATTTTGAGGTCTTTTTCATAAGCCCACTACAAGCTTATTCTTTTCGTTGTTGATTTTCCAACAACTCTGCTCAACCCTTCTTCGTAAGGATGTTCTCAAATTCATTTCTAGTAGAAGATGTTCTTATTCTTCATTCTTTTCACTCCATTATTCATTCCGGAGGCTTTCTGATATTGCTCTCTTCGAACCATCATCTTTTCATATCAAGATCATGTTTTCTTTTCATTTCTGGCCAATTAACAGGAGTGTCGTGTCCTCCATTCAAGTTCTCTCATCTTAACAAGTTTTGCCTCCCTTCTCAACCGGAGTGCTGTCTGAAATCTTTCTGACCCATTGTGCCATTCTTTCAATAGTTCCGGAGGCAGTGTGTTGCTGATTTCATCAAGTGTCATCCCATCTTCTCAAGTTCATGTTAATTCCTTCCATTTTCTATCGGAGTGCTGTCCAAATTATGTCATTCTTGTTCCTTGTTTCTCTTTTCTACCAGTGTGCTTTCATATTAATTTTGATCCGTTAAGCTCTTATTTCCATGTTTTTCAACCTACAAGGTTCTTGTAATGTTCCTTGTTCCTCTTGGTGAACGGAGTGTTTTAAATTTTGTTCACCTCTGTCGTGTCATTTCTTCATGCTTTGCGACCTCTCAAGGTTCTTTGGTTTCACTCGTTTGTCAAAGAAGCAACTTTGTTTTACCTCTTCCTCTTCCGTTTCTCCCCGGTGCCATCCTAGATCTCGGGACGAGATCCTCTTGTAGTGGTGGAGTGTTGTAACACCCCGGATGTTACTTTCCTTTATCGTAACTCCAACTCTTGCCATTTTCGGCTATGTGATATGTTATTTCCTTCGTGGTTGGGTTTTGTCTTTTGTTTTGCATTTTGCTCATGTCATGCATCTCATCTCATAGCATCATCCGCATTGCATCCGCATGTTTTCTTAAAACTCTTTGTTCGTTCGTAGTTGCCGCGTCTCTAGTTGTCCGTTCCAGACCAATCGGGTTTTCGCTTCCCTCTTGACATCGTTCGCCTAACCCCTCTTTGCACAGTGCACCCACCCCTCGCCCGTGTCCAAAACTTCCCCGAACCCGAACCGGGCTGTCGCTAGCGATGGGTCCGGATCATCTCCAAATATCTATAAAACATTTTCGGTTTCTCTTTGGTTCTCCCTAACCTATTTATTTCGGGCCGTCCGATTATGATCGGAGGGACCCGAACGACCCCTATTCAAATCCACTCGGTATATGTAGCGGGCAACCCTAGTTTTAGGCCTCCTATCCCATCCATCCATTCTATCCATCGCGCCGCCACCCCCCTTGTCCTCTCCACATCGGGATCCCCTCCCGATCCATCCAACCACAGCCTCCACCTTCTCCTTGTTTTTCCCTCCTGTCCAATCACCACCGCCGCCCAAATCCTGCAGGAGCCCGAGCTCCTCTGCCCGTCGCCATGAACGCCCGCAGGAGCACCAACGCCATCAGCAGTTGTGCGCCTCCTCCCTCATCCCAGCGGAGCCCCGTCCTCCCCGCGCCTGTCCCGTGCGCCCGGCGCGACGCCGGCAAGCAGCAGCAGCAACCAGGTCATGCCGCCGCTCCCCGTGCCTCCTCTCTTTTCCCTGCTGCTCCTCTCTGAACTTACCCCGCCGTGGCCGCCTGTCTGCAGGGCGCCGATGCACCCGACGGGATGAAGTTGCCGGTGCCCCTGCTCCAGCCCTGCGTCCCCTTTTCCCCGCGTTTTTCTCGGACGGCCACCTCGCCAGCATCCCAGGGCCCGAGCTCCGCCGCGCCATGCCCGCCTCGCCTCTGCCTCCTATTTCTCTGCAGCATTGCAGAGGAGGACAAGCACCTCGACCCCGCCTCTCCTGCCCGTTGACCGCGCCGCCGGAGCCCCGCAGGTCGCCGACCCTTCCTCTCTGTCCTCCGGTCC
>NC_057814.1:362415318-362418726 GCF_018294505.1 Triticum aestivum | reverse complement strand
ACGAACAAGGACGCCGCCGCCCCGTGGAACCTTCTCTGCCTAGAGCTTCTTCATCTGCATCCGGCCCCCTCCGTCTAGATTCGCCATCTCCGCCTCCCTGCCATCGTCTCCGGCGAGCAGCCGTGCCGCGGCGGCTCTGCTCCCTGTCGTGCAGAGGACGATGCTCGTCCCTGCCGCGTTGACCGTAGCCAGCGCCCCTGGCCCAGCTTCAGCGGCCGCGTGGGCCACCAGCAAGCAGGCCCAGCGCCCCCCTTCCAGCCTCCCTCTCCAAGCCGACCGGGCCAAGAGCCCATGGTGAGCCTCCCAGTCGCTGCCCTGTTCCAGATTCAGCCCAGCAGTGCTCCAAATTCGGCCCGCATCGTTTTCTTCCGTTCTGGGCGTTTTAGCTAATTATTCCAGAGAGTGCAGTTTTACAGAAAAACCCCTAGTGTTCATGCATCTAATAACTAATAAACCATGCATCATATGTAAATAATTTATATATGTAAAATGCTCAGAATTTCATCTAGTTTCATAATATGCAACTTTCATCCATGTTTAAAATGTTTAAATTGCTGTTTGCATTAATTTGCTTAAATGCCATGTTAAAATGACTTATTTCATAACTAAATAACCGTAGCTCCGATTTTAATAAACTTTATATGTAACTGGGTAGAAAAATTCCTAGTTTAACATGGTGCACTTTATTTTGCTGTTTAACAACATTAAAATTGTGTTTATGGCAGAACAGTACCAAATCTAAAATATGCACATGAGGATTTTCCGGAATTGTTGTTTGTTGTTCCGGCCTCATTTAAACTTGCCTAGATAGGTAGTTTTCTTATGCCTCACCTCTTGCCATGTTAAACAACATTTAATATTGTTGGGTACATAACCGAGAGAGAACTAAATAATCGCATGTGGTGTTTCGTCAATATGCAACTCGTTGCATATTGAGCTCCACTTAATTTGTAGTATTGTTTGTTGCACTTTGCCATGCCATGCCTCATTAAACCGGACATGCATCATACTTGATTGTGCATCATGCCATGTGTATGTGGTGGTCGTTTACTATGTTGTTTGTTTCTATCCGGGTTGCTTCTCTCATTAGCTTCGGTTTCGTTCCGGAGTTGTGAGGATTCGTTCGACTACGTCCGTTTGTCTTCTTCATGGACTCGTTCTTCTTCCTTGCGGGATCTCAGGCAAGATGACCATACCCTCGAAATCACTTCTATCTTTGCTTGCTAGTTGTTCGCTCTATCGCTATGTTGCGCTACCTACCACTTGCTATATCATGCCTCCCATATTGCCATGTCAAGCCTCTAACCATCCTTCCTAGCAAACCGTTGTTTGGCTATGTTACCGCTTTTGCTCAGCCCCTCTTATAGCGTTGCTAGTTGCAGGTGAAGTTGAAGCTGGTTCCATGTTGGAACATGGATATGTTGGGATGTCACAATATCTCTTATTTAAATTAATGCATCTATATACTTGGTAAAGGGTGGAAGGCTCGGCCTTATGCCTGGTGTTTTGTTCCACTCTTGCCGCCCTAGTTTCCGTCATACCGGTGTTATGTTCCTTGATTTTGCGTTCCTAACGCGGTTGGGTGATTTATGCGACCCCCTTGATAGTTTGCTTTGAATAAAACTCTTCCAGCAAGGCCCAACCTTGGTTTTACATTTGCCTCACCTAGCCTTTTTCCCTTGGGAGTCGCGCATCCCGAGGGTCATCTTTATTTTAACCCCCCGGGGCCAGTGCTTCTCTAAGTGCTGGTCTGAACCAAGTAGACTGCGGGACCCCCTCGTGGAAACTCGAGGTCTGGTTTTACTCGTAGGATGTCTCATCCGGTGTTGCCCTGAGAACGAGATATGTGCAGCTCCTATCGGGATTGTCGGCACATCGGGCGGCTTTGCTGGTCTTGTTTTACCATTGTCTAAATGTCTTGTAACCGGGATTCCGAGACTGACCGGGTCTTCCCGGGAGAAGGAATATCCTTCGTTGACCGTGAGAGCTTATAATGGGCTAAGTTGGGACACCCCTGCAGGGTATTATCTTTCGAAAGTCGTGCCCGCGGTTATGTGGCAGATGGGAATTTGTTAACGTCCGGTTGTAGAGAACTTGACACTTGACTTAATTAAAATGCATCAACCGCGTGTGTAGCCGTGATGGTCTCTTTTCAGCGGAGTCCGGGAAGAGAACACGACTTTTGGGTTATGTTTGACGTAAGTAGGAGTTCAGGATCACTTATTGATCATTACTAGTTGACGACCGTTCCGTTGCTCCTCTTCTCGCTCTTATTTGCGTATGTTAGCCACCATATATGCTTAGTGCTTGCTGTAGCTCCACCTCATTACCCCATCCTTTCCTATAAGCTTAAATAGTCTTGATCTCGCGGGTGTGAGATTGCCGAGTCCTCGTGACTCACAGATTCTACCAAAACAGTTGCAGGTGCCGAGGATACCAGTGCAAGTGATGCTACCGAACTCAAGTGGGAGTTCGACGAGGAACTTGGTTGTTACTATGTTTCGTTTCCTGATGATCAGTAGTGGAGCCTAGTTGGGACGATCGGGGATCTAGCATTTGGGGTTGTCTTCTTTTATTTTGGTTCCGTAGTCAGACCTTGATTGTACTCTGAATGTTGTATGATTTATTTAAGTATTGTGTGAAGTGGCGATTGTAAGCCAACTCCCTTTATCCCATTCTTGTTCGTTACATGGGATTGTGTGAAGATGACCCTTCTTGCGACAAAACCACAATGCGGTTATGCCTCTAAGTTGTGCCTCGACACGTGGGAGATATAACCGCATCGTGGGTGTTACACGTACGTTCAAGTTTCGTATGAAAGCACAGAGTGGGAGGAAAAGGCTTATCTGATGCCGCAGCCCCCCGGCAACCTTGGCTTGCCGTGATCGGATCCTTGGACTTGCAGCTCCCGGCAACCTTGGCTTGTTGGGGTCGGGGCGTCGATCTGTTCTCTTTCTTCCAAGATAGCTCAGCAGAAAATGTCCACGCACCCTGCGAACCAAAAAGGACAGGAAGGAACAGAGAGATGCACTACTGGAATCAGCTACTTTGCCATCTTCCAGCTCTTTGCCGTCAGCTAGCAGACGGCAAAGAAGCTCTTTGCCATCAGCTACCCAAAAGCTGACGGCAAAGAACTGGCTGATGGCAAAGACTTTCTTTGCCATCAGCCAGTTCTTTGCCGTCCGCTAGCCGACGGCAAAGATTCTTTGCCGTCGGCTAGCTGACGGCAAAGAGGGAGGGGGCCCCACTGACGAGCTGCTTAAAAAAAACTTAACGGCCCCCCTCTTTGCCGTCTGGACGGCAAAGAGCAAAAAAGCGGACGGCAAAGGGGGCGGACAGCAAAGATTTAACATATCTAACGGCCACACCCCACCCCGCCCTGTTTCTCTCCCTGATCTTCACACGCGC
>NC_057814.1:362406606-362414025 GCF_018294505.1 Triticum aestivum | reverse complement strand
CCGAGACCCCGACCCCGACCCCGACACGGCACCCCGACACCGACACGACACCCCGACCCCCGACACCTCCCGAAAAGGTGTTCTTTGGCCTTCTAGAGGCCGACGGGGTCATATATTTGTGAATTATTAGTTAGGTGATATATTTTTCGATTTTGTTATGAAAAACACCATATATAATTGTGTTGATCGGGTAGTTTTAAATGTGCAGTTGTTTCATCGCTGCGAGGTTTGGTGTTCGACGACCTCGCCGTGCGGTTGACGAGCTCTGCCCCTTCGTTTGTGGGTGAGCACAAATGACATGTCCTCCTCCCCCATTAATTATTTGATCTATTCCGATGAAACTTGATAGCTAGCTATATATGTGTCTTGAATCATCAGTATGCGTAACCAATATGTGTCTCCCGTTCGAAAGCGTCATAGTTATAAATATGCATGCATTTGCATATTTATAACCTTGATTCTTTCGAATTGTCCAACGCTATCCATGGACAGCCCGAGTATGTTTAGATTGGGTTCGTTTTCCCATATGCTTTGCTCCGGATCCGACGCATAAATTTCGTCAGTGCCTCCCCTGTTGTTCTCCGGGTACACATCCTCTCTGTTTATTGCAGAGACGTGTATCAGGAGAACAGCGGGGAGGTGCTGCCGAAATTTTGCGTAGGATCCGGAGCATAGCATGGGAAAATGAACCCAATCTAAACATACTCGGGTGGGATTAGGACCTATCATTACCTATTAGAGTGTAGGTTGCATGGACGTAATAAAATTGACAAAGTAGATCAACTGATGAATATATACATGGTGAATTATATATATATATATTTGTTGTGTGTCTAGTAGCTCTGAAAGTCAAGATGAGTGATCGTGCATGGATGTACACCGGTCACACTGGTCAGAACAAATGGAGCACTGAATGGTTCACAAAAACCAAGGGGTTTGTGCGAGCCGCATTTGCAAATGGCCAGAGGAAAACCTGGTGCCCCTGTTTACGATGCGGCAATTGGGAAAAGAGGACAGAGGCTGAAATGGGCAAACACCTGCAGAAGAGTGGTTTTACGCCCGATTATACGGTGTGGACATTTCATGGTGAGTCTGCCCAACGTGACCGAGCTGAGGTGGATCGTCATCGCACCGACGAGCATGGTACCGGGATGGAAAACATGGTGCAAGACTTCGATGATGCTCGGGATTCGGACGAGGAGATGGAGGAATCTGCAAAGGCCTTCAATGAAATGTTGGAGTCTTCAAAACGTCCGCTCCATGAGCACACTGAGCTTTGTCAGTTGGATGCCATCTCACAAGTAATGGCTCTGAAGGCTCAGTTCAACTTGGGCAGAGAATGCTACGATGCAATGATGGCAGTATTTGGACGCTTTCTACCCAAAGGCCATGTAATGCCTGCAAACCTGTACCAGTCGGACAAAATCCTCCGTGCACTGAAGATGCCCTATGATAAGATACATGCCTGTGAGAAAGGATGTGTCTTGTTTAGGCTTGACTATGCGGACTTGAACTATTGTCCCATTTGCAAGTCTTCTAGGTATGTTGTGGTAGACAACGGTATGGGTGAGAAGACACAGACCAAAATCCCCGTTAGTGTTCTTCGGTATATGCCAATCGTACCAAGACTTCAACGTCTTTTCATGGTCGAAGAGACGGACAGACAGATGACATGGCACAAAACGGGCAAAAGAACCGAACTAGATGCAGATGGGAATCTGATGATTGTACACACATCGGATGGTGTTGCGTGGAAAAAGTTTGATGAATTACATGGTGACAAAGCGGCAGATCCGAGGCATCCTCGAGTCGGCATCAGCACGGATGGGTTCAGTGTGTTTGGTATGACGGCAGCCCAATACAGTTGTTGGCCCATATTTGTCTTTCCACTCATCTCCCCCCGGACAGATTATGCAAAGAAAGAACATTTTCCTGACGTTGATAATTCCAGGGCCCAACTATCCGGGGGAAAATATGAATGTGTACATGCAGCCGCTTAAGGACGAATTGCAAGAAGCCTGGGATAATGGGTTCAAGACATACGACGCCTATAGCAAACGGAACTTCATAATGCGTGTCTAGTACATGTACTCGACGCATGACTTGCCGGCGTATGCGCTATTCGTTGGCTGGTGTGTGCATGGAAGGTTCCCGTGCCCCACATGCAAGGGAGCTCTTGAGTTTCGTTGGCTTCAGGCCGGTCGCAAGTTTTCTTGCTTCGACATGCATAGACAGTTCCTGAATCCTCGCCATAAGTTCAGGAAAGACAAGAAGAACTTCATCAGAGGTAGAGTTGTCAAAAACTCTGCACCACCTGCATTAACAGGCCAACAGACCCTGGATCAGTTAAACGCTCTCGAGCCAGATACAGAGCGTCCAGGGTACTTCAAGGGGTATAATTCTAAGCACGCCTGGACTCACAAAACATGCTTATGGGATCTGCCTTACTTCAAAGACCTCCTTTGCCCACACAACATCGACGTGATGCACACTGAGAAGAATATCGCCGAGGCACTTTTTGGTACATTGTTCGGCATAGATGGGAAGTCAAAGGATAATACTAAGGCTAGAGTCGATTTGGAGGCGCTATGTGATAGGCCATTACAAAACATGAAAGAACCGAAAGGAAAGCAGAACTGGACGAAGCCAAAGGCATGGTTCAATCTTGGAAGGCCAGCTATGAGGGAAATTATCTTGTGGGTGAAAATGCAGTTGATGTTCCCTGATGGGTATGCAGCGAATCTAAAGAGGGGAGCCAGTCTTGATAAATTGAAGATATTTGGTCTCAAGAGTCATGATTGGCACATATGGATTGAGCGGGTAATGCCGGTGATGTTGCGTGGCTTCATCCCTGAGGATGAATGGCTAGTACTGGCAGAACTCAGCTACTTCTTCTATGTTCTTTGTGCGAAAGAACTATCGCCTGGCGTGCTAGAAGAAATGGAAGAGTTGGTGCCGGAGTTGATCTGCAAGTTAGGGAAGATCTTTCCACCGGGCTTCTTTAATCCAATGCAACATTTGATTTTGCATCTCCCGACCGAGGCAAGATTGTGGGGGCCCGTGCAAAATCGTTGGTGCTACCCAACTTAGAGGATGCAGAAGACGCTTCGACAAAAATGTAAAAATAAACGTAGAATTGAAGCATCGATGGCTGAGGCATTCATCACTGAGGAGGCGGCAAACTTCATGACAGCACACTACGAAGCCAAAAATCGTCATTTGCATAATCCGAAGCCTCGGTACAATGCTGACGACCCTAAAAAGGGTGGATCCAACCTCAGCCTATTCAAAGGGAATCTCGCACCAGCCAGTGTTTCAAATCCAGTATCTTTGGATAACGAACAATGGCGGACCATTTCGTTGTATATCTTCAACAACCTGATAGAAGTGCGGCCGTACATCGAGTAAGTTCTCGGTACATAGTTTCGCAACTTCTATTTCCTTTGAACTGCTCTTATTCCTGGATATTTCATACAGTCAATACGTCGCCTTATTCTCGTATGGAGCGGTGATCCAAAAGGATTCTGTCGAAGAGTATGAGCTTCTCGCAAAGCAAGGAGGCGGCTATCCCGGTTTCATCTCTTGGTTCAAACAAACGGTAATTTCTTTAGACAATTTCATTTCATTCGCTAATTTGTTTGTAATGCAACAATCCTTTCATATTAAACTTGTAGGCTAATTCAGAGTCGATGGACGCCGAATTGAGACAAGTCGCTAATGGTTTTGACTATAAGGTCCGTTCATTTGACAAATACGACATCAACGGGTATCGCTTTCGTACCTATGGCAAAGAGCTATCTATGGCCGACCGAAAGTCTACAAATTGTTGTGTATCTGCTATCGGCGAAGGCGGTACCGAGTATTATGGGAGAGTTGAAGCAATTTATGAACTTCTATTCTATGGTGAAAACCCACCGAATGTCGTAGTCTTCAAATGTTATTGGTTTCAGCCGAAGGAGACTAGAAGGACTCATGAACATATAGGGCTAGTTGAAATCAACCAAAGCACCCATTTAGATGTTCCTGATGTCTATATTACGGCTCAACAGGCGACCCAAGTATTCTATCTACCGTGGGCCTGCCAAACTAATCCAAATCTGAAAGGTTGGGATGTCGTTTATGAAGTGCCGCCACGTGCTAGACTATCTCCCCCAAAGGAAGAGGATTATGAACCTCACATTAACCCAGACACATATGAAGGAGAATTCTTCCAAGAGACACGTCTTTCCAAAAAGCGTTTCAAGAACCGCTATACTTCACCCCAAAACATTGAAGTAGACAGCGACAGTGAATCCGACATCACCCCAGAGGAGGAACAAGAAGAGCCGGAACAAGAAGAGGTTACTGCTGCGGATGACCTGTCATTGATTGACTGATTACGTCAAGGTGGCCTTCCACATGTTGATGCCACTGAACCCTATGAGCCCGTCATTGATTATAGTGATGATGATGATTATGCATTTATTGATGATACTGATCGAGATTATTAGTAGTGTCAGGTATTAAATTTTTTTATGTTGTACTTGATGATGATACACTTAAGTGATACACATATTATTATTCATGTCAGTCTTTTTTTATGTTGTACTAATTTCGTTTACTGTTTGTCATGGCAGGTGTTGAAAGATGGTGGGCGTTGGTCGGGAGCGCACCAAGGCCCCTTCTTCGTCGGCGCGTGGTCTGAGGTCTTCCATTCCAGACGCACCTCTCCGCCGAGCGTTGCTGGACAGTATGGCGACACCGCCGGGCCCTTCTTCGTCGACCGCGGTGCCCAGCAGGGGACGAGGTAGGAAGAGAGGAGGTGGGGCACGTGGTCGCGGGAGAGGAGGTAGGGTGACTGCTATGGCGCCTTCCTTGCAGCCACCCCCAGCTGTTTCACCCGAGCACGTGACTGCTAGGGTGGACTTGTCCGAGGAGGAGGCTACACGGACTCCGGTCCACGAGCCTCCGGTCCACGAGCCTCCGGTCCACGGGTCTTGGGCCCACGAGCCTCGGGTTGACTGGTCTTCGGCCCACGAGACCCCGGAGGACCACACGTCCGGATGGGGTACCTGGCCGGATCAGCCCGAGGAGCCGAGTGGCCATGCTGATGATGGCGGGGAGCCGACTGATATTGAGGAGGGGGGGCACCGTCTACCAGCATGGTGCTACACGGCTCCCGTCCGTGCCGGCGACCCGCGAGCAGAGGTGGTTGATTTTCCCTGATGGGGAGAGGTACGTAAGTGCATTTAATATTTTTGTACCTTTTGCATTCATGTTTCTTCAAATAACTAATGTGTTGGCCTTGTCGTGCTGCAGGGGTTGGGACCACCATCATAGTGTCCGCCGTCCCAACTCCGTCCTTGGAGTTCTTTGCCGGCAAAACTTCCCGGGGTTTCTCACGTTGCCTGGTGAGGGTCGGCTTCCAGAGCTTGGATTGAGCTGGGAGCACTACTTGGCTGCCCCGGCCCCGCCGGATGAGATTATCGACGGTGTCTTGTGCGACACGAGGGCAGACATGGTGATCAGAAAGTTTTGGGTAATTTCTCCTTTACACATTTAAAAATCTTCAACTAGCTAGTTATTAATTGTACTAATCAATATTGTCTCATTTGATTGCAGACATTCTACAGGTGTGAGGAGGGATACGAGGAGGACGCGGAACATGTTATCGAGAACGTCTGCAAGCGCCTACTACAGAACTTACGGCACGAGGCTCGGGTGCAGGTTGTTCGAGACTACTACGCCTTGCGTGGTATCAAGAAGACCAAGCCGGCGTGCCGCGATAAGTTCCTGAGTAAGGAGCAGTACATGAAGGTAATTCTTAAGGCCTTCTACTTAAGTTCCTTCATTTAGTAATTCTTAGCCGTAGCGCTCAAGTTTCTATTTGCTAACTTAGGCGCCTCCGAGATGGTGTGCGGATCGGATGGATTGTTGGGAGGTGTTGGTCAATGAGTGGTGCTCAAAAGAATGGCTAGCCCTCCACAACGAGGCCAAGGACAAACGTGCCCAAATGGAAGGTGTGCCACACCATCAAGGCAGCTCCAACTTATATCAGTTCGGGCGGAACTGGGTATGTGGTTTGCTTCATGATTCATGCAATTCATTCATCATGCTAGCTTGAGCCCTTTAATTACTAATTTACATTGTTTCTCTCTTTCAGGCACGCCACAATAAGGTGGATAAGGTGCCAGAGGTGTACGACCTGTATGCCATGGCCCACACTGCCTCTTTCAAGAAAGTCAAGGCTTTCTCTTAGTCTGACCTCGATGATGCAAACAACTTCACCAACATCTCCTCCCACAACAAGCTCGTGAGATATAGAGATGAGGGGAAGCGAGGAAAGGGGAGGACTTTAACCCGAGCCAGGGTCCCATTGATCCAGAGCTGGTGATGATATCTGGTGGCGGGAGGTCCCATGGCTCCATAGCCATTGGAGATGGACTTATCCGTTGTCCTAGCACTCTCCCGGAGATCAAGGCGTGCCAATCGAGCTCCGCTCCTGAGATAAGGCCTCGTGAACGGCCAGTGCAACTCGCCATCAAGGTTAGTGATACGTACTCAGCTATCTTTCTCCATTACATTGTGTGCGCTTCCATCAATGATTACAAATGGTCATGTGAGTGGTGTTGCAGGCTGCTATACAGAGTGAGAGAGATAGAACGGAGAAACTTCTGGCGGAGGCAGCGGAGAGGCAGCGGGAGTTGGAGGAGAGGACGACAAAGATGATGGAGGAGGAGAGGGCACGGAATGACATGCAGGCAAGGGCCATGTACGAGCTCCTTGTGGTAAGTTTCTTCTGCAGATTAGCCAAAACATTCATGTAGTGTTTGTCTCATTACTAACTAGGATGACTGAGTCGTCAAAACCAAATGTGCAGTCTGTGTGCGAGAAGACCGGTCAGACCGCTCCGCCGATGCCAGTGATTGCTCCTGGGACCACGGTGAGTTTAATTTGAATGGACATTACTTGCTAGCCTTAACATTTGAGTGTCATAATGCTAACGAGACATTGGAAATGATCTTTGGTGCAGCTTAACTCCAGAAACGCATCGCATGATCCTTCTCCAGCTACCGGCACTAGCCAGCCCGCTCCTACACCTCCCTGATCACGGTAAGTTTCTCTAGTGTTTTGCTTAACAAATGCATAAAGACCTAGACTTAGCTTTATTTCCTCCAATATGCTTACCATAATGACCTAGAGTTAGCTTCTTTTCCTCCAAAATGACTTAATAAGCTTACTGACCTCATAAACCATCCATTTTACCTAAGTTAGCTCTAAAACGATATGTACTTAGCTTACTTATGTCAAAAATTGCATAATTAGCTCATAAACGACCCATTTCACCTAGGTTAACTCATAAACGACCCATTTCACCTAGGTTAGCTCATAAATGACCCATTTCACCTAGGTTAGCTCATAAACGACCCATTTCACCTA
>NC_057814.1:362403093-362406256 GCF_018294505.1 Triticum aestivum | reverse complement strand
GATCCATTTCACCTAAGATAGCTCATAAACGATCCATTTCACCTAGGTTAGCTAATAAACGATCCATTTCACCTAAGTTAGCTCATAAACGATCCATTTCAACTAATTTAGCTCATAAATGATCCAGTTCACCTAAGTTAGCTAATAAATGGCATATACTTCTTCTTCTAGTCTTCTTCTTCTATTCTTTTTCTTCTAGTCTAATTCTTCTTCTAGTCTTCTTTTTCTAACTTTCTTATTTGTCATTTTGCAGGTTTCATTCACTTCACGGAAGCCAGCTTCCTATGATGGATTGCTTGTTTTTTCCTTTGATGCACTTCTTGTATTCTGCTCGCTTGCTATGATGGAATTAACTTGCTATGATGAAACTAGATTGCTATGATGAAACTTTGCATATTGTAATATGTATGGATCGATGGAACTATGTGCAACCTACTATGTATGTATGGATGGATATATATGTGCTGGATATTTATTATGTTGGATATATATGTGCTGGATATTTATTGTGAAAGAGTCCTGTGATATATTTGCTGTGATAATTGTTGGACATAAGAAACACAGAATAAAAAAGAGGCAGTGCAGGCTCTTTGCCGTCCGCGGCAGATGGCAAATACACCTTTGCCATCGGTGGCAGACAGCAAAGGGGGCACGTGGCGCCCACCTGTGCTTCCTGAGAGATGGGCCATTTGGCAAATTTGCCTACCGTGGCGGACGACAAAGCTAAGCTGATGGCAAAGACTTTGCCTTTGCCGTCCGCCGTGGCAGACGGCAAAAAACAGCGGGCGCTGACGCATTGCTGACGTCAACTGGCGGACGGCAAAGAGGCGCTCAAATTTGCCGTCCGCTGGCGGACGACAAAGGCCGCCGTTAGCCGCCTAACGGACTAACGCTGGCGGACGTCCAGTATTTTGCCGTCCCTCCTCTTTGCCGTCCGCCGCTGTAGGCAAAGGACTCTTTGCCGTCCGCCATAAAAAGCAGACGGCAAAGGACCTGTTTGCCGACCCTGTCTTTGCCGTCCCTATTTGCCGTCCGCCGCTGACGGCAAAGCTCTTTGCCGTCCACCGTCCGTGCCTTTGCCGTCCGCCGTGGCAGACGGAAAAATACTAGATTCCTGTAGTGATGCATACTCGACCTCTATGCTAAGGGTTAGTCGCCGCCAAGCACTATCAACCCTAACACAGAGGGAGACTCAACCTAGCATGCATGCTAAAACTTAGGGCGCCAGCGCTTCATTTATTTATGCTCAGGGTCTACGCCTGGCTTCGTACAAAGGGTTACATGCCTTGCCGGCAAGGCTTGCACAAAAGGTGGTTTGCCGGGGAGCCCGGCAACCGCGCCTTATGGGTAAAACTTGCGAAGATGTTCGATGTTCCAGGAGTTGCTCACTGGAAGACCATCTTCGGTCTCCAAGCGGACTGCATCGGGCCTGGTGACTCGTGTTACCCGATAAGGGCCTTCCCACTTTGGCGTCAACTTGTTGGAATTCTTGGCCGACTGAACGTGCCGAAGAACAAGGTCGCCTTCCTCAAAGCTTCGGGCATGAACCTTGAGGCTATGATAGCGGCGCAAGGCTTGCTAGTAGCGTGCTGCTCGCACAGCCGCCCGAAGACGATCTTCCTCATGGAGCGTTGTGCCATCTTGCCGCAATTGCTCTTGCTCAAGCTCGTCATAAGAGAGCACTCGAGGTGACCCGTATGTGAGTTCCGTGGGGAGAACTGCTTCTGCCCCGTATACCAGGTGTTGGGGATATTACCACTGGGCGTAAACCGGCCAGGAGAGGCCGGGTTAACCCCATAAGTAGTTCATCTGTATCTGAAGCCTATGAAGACAGACGATGACGCTTCATGAAGGCCCAGGGCCCAAAGCCGGTTTAAGGCTTGTAGACACAAACCGGCATTGATATGTAAACTTGTGTTGTAAGATAGAGGTAGCAGAGGCCGAGCCGGCACGATTATGAGCCGGCCTCGGAGTCTGTAAACCGACGGGCGTCAACCCATGTATATAAGGGGACGACCCGGTGGCGGTTCAGGGACAACAGACAACACCTCGAGACTCAGGCAAAGTGTATTCGCTCCCTGGTCATCGAAACCCCATCAATTCCATCACAACTAGACGTAGGCTTTTACCTTCATCGTAAGGGGCCGAACTAGTATAAAACTCTCTTGCGTCCCTTGTCCGCTTTAACCCCTTTAAGCTAACCCGTAGCGATGGCTCCACGACTAAGTCCTTTCTCTAGGACATCTGCCGTGACAAAACCACGACAGTTGGCGCCCACCGTGGGCTATCGCACGATGGTTTCAAGTTCTTAGAGGGCAACTTCGAAGGACTCAAGGGTTACGCTGTGGGCCGGATGACCAAAAGTCGTCGCGGCAAGCTCTACATCGACGATGCAGGCTCGGGCCCCGAGGCCGGCTCAATCGAGTACGGGTACCGGGTCCCCTTTGGTGGCATACACGTCTTCATTGGCAAGATCGGTGAAACGGGCCCTGAGCCGGACATCTGCACCGACCTCGTTGAGACGGCTCAGCGTGCGAGACCTGCCCGGGTCAAGCCTGTCATGAAGCGTGCCTTCGTGGGAGTTATCCATGGAGGGGAATCTGAGGATAGATCGGAATCTGGTGGTGAGACCGTCGTTTATTCCGGCGACGAGTCATCGACCGGAGAGACCGAGTCGTTATATCAGTTACAAGATGGCCAGATTGGGGGCTATTCCGATGGCGACAGTATTCCGGACCCCTTTGATCTGCCAAACCGGGTTGCGATCTTCATGGCCGGCACGCAACCGGCGCTCCACTCTCCACTATACTTGAGCTACAGGCTCTGCTTATGTACATATTATGACATTGTATATATTATGATCAATATAATAAACCAGAACCTCAGCTAAAGCGGGGTATCTGTTGTTTTCTTATATCATGTGAGGTTACATGGAGCTTACAAAGCGGCGTCCGGTTTACCCCTTGATTTAGCTTCTCAAAGCTTAATATTAGGTCACTTGGGGGCTTGGTCGTATCCGAACCATAGCTACACCTCTTGATCGGCGTAACGCCACATCATCACTTCGGGGCTTGGTCGTATCCGAACCATAGCTACACCTCTTGATCGGCGTAATGCTACAGCATCACTTGGGGGCTTGGTCAAACCCGAACCATAGCTACAC
>NC_057814.1:362381129-362402890 GCF_018294505.1 Triticum aestivum | reverse complement strand
ATAGCTACATCTCTTGATCGGCGTAATGGGGGCTTGGTCGAACCCGAACCATAGCTACACCTCTTGATCGGCGTAATGCCACCGCATCACTTGGGGGCTTGGTCGAACCCGAACCATAGCTACACATCTTGATCAAATTTGGGGCCTGGCAGCCCGTGAAAAGCCTCGACTACAACGGTTTTTATTTGCCTTTTGCTGAGTTTTCTTCGTTGTCATAACATATGTGACGTTTTCAAACTGGCGTTTATCAACCCGGTTAGGCTGTCAACTACAAGTTGTCAGTACATGATCAAGTTATAATCCAGAGACTATCAACCCGGTCTGGTTTTGACTCATAGTCACCAGTATGGAATAAACTGGTCTTTATCACAACCCGGAACGGTTTTATTGTAAACCGGCATCATATAACAGGAGTTACTTTTACTCCGGATTAGGGTTATTACCCTCATTACAAGGTTGGTCAGCCAACACTATGTCTAAAGGTCACAGGTATCATATATTTCCATATTTGATTATCTTTTACAACCTTGGTTATAAACCTTGGTCATATATATATTTGGGTATCGTGACCCGCCCGGTGGTAAACCGCCAGGGCGCTTTAAGCTTTTTATCTGCAGGAACGGCTTGAATAAATAGCAATGGATTATGAACATCATATCTTAAGCATGGCGGATTAACACGCATCAGTTGTAGATAAATATGCACGAAGGCATAACAGACAAAGTGTTTTAACTAGCCTATTACAAGGCGTTTTAGTGCCCAAAAGAATAATTTTTCTCGGTAAGCATTGCAGCAAGTGAAAGACTAAACCGGCCCCCAGATTACGATTGCTTATCAGCTTGACCTGACGGCTGCGGATCATCTTGCACCGGTTCATCTTCTTCGTCTCTACCCAGCGGCTGGAAGTCAACAGTTGTCCAGTCGATCCCAGTTAAAGCTTGGAACACAACTTCGTCGCTTATAAGGGTTGACGGTTCAATATCAGGGGCATAAGTGTGCTTACGGATTGGAGGGATCAGATTTTGCGCTTCTGGAATTGGCGCCGCAACCCATCTATTCTTTTCATCATAGCTTGCCTGATAGTGCGAGAGATCAACTTCTTCAGCCAATTGACAAGCCAGTGGACGTACTTCCCGATTTATGGCGCGGAGATCCTCCTGGCCAAATTCTGATCCATCTTCTTTTAAGCTTGGGAAGCCTTTACCCACGTCCACCGGATCAAGATCAGGCACCCACGCCTTTGCCCGGGTTAGAGCGGTCAGAGCGCCAGCCCTTGCAGCAGACCTCTTTAGCTCTTCTACCCGGGTAGGCAGCATAGATAGCCTGTCTAAGGTATCCTTGATTAAAGTCGGGGGTGGCTTATTGTGAGAAGCGGCGCAGATAATTCGTTGAGCACCGGTATACAGTTGTTCTATCAGCGTGTAGGCAGCCTTCAGCTTCTTCTGAACATCAGAGCCCAGATGACTAATGCGAGTTCCTGCATCATTGCAAACATCAGTAAATCGGCAACGCATGGGAAGATATGTTGAAAGTATTAAGGAAAAGATGCTTACCAAACCCAGCAGCGGTCATCGCATGTACTTGCCGCTTTACACCAGTCAGCTCGTCTACCACCGGTTTGGGAGCTACTTCTGCGTCCACAGCTCTTTTCCGCAAAGCGGATTTCTCTGTGTTCCAATCCGCCTGTTCCTTGGCAAAGCTCTCCTTTAGCATTTCCATAGCGGCTAAGGCGCTCGTCAGTTCATTTTTTGCTTTGGAAGTTTCGGCCTGTTGGGACTTGATGTTCTCTTGCAGATCAGCGGTTTGGCTTTCCTTCTTGTTCAGCTCAGCCTATAAAGAGACAGATACATAATGAGTTGACAGTACATATTTGAAGTACCAAGCACATAACAAGTTATCCCCTTGATACTTGGGGGCTAATGCATATTTGCTCCTTATCAGACATTTCTACAAGTCCCAAGCACAATACAAGTATTAATCTTGGCACTTGGGGCTAATGTGTGTTTGCTCAAAAACTATTGGTATGGGAATTCTTCTACAGTCCCGGTTCATCTTTATAAAATTAAACCGGCCCTTGGGGGCTATACCGGTGAAAGAGCAGTATGGCAAATTTTAAGGAACCGGTTCATCTTAAAAAGGTAATCCGGTCCCTGGAGGCTAAACATGCAAAGTTAAGTTATGACAAAAGTCCCGGTTTAGATTGGTATCATAAATCGTCACTTGGGGGCTACTAGGAGTTGATAAACTACAATTGGACAAAAGAGAAAAATAGTAGTTACCTCATATCGCTCCTTCATCAAGTTTACCAAACTAGCTTCATAATCACGGCTGGTATATAGACGGTTCAAGAAGCCAGAGTGAATGTCTTGAGCATTGAGATTGGCGTAGCTTGATAAATCGGCATTCCACTTGCCTTTGCCGATAGCAGAAAGCTCCTCCTTGGCGGTATGCTTTGACAAAGTGACAGGGTTGCCAGGAGTGGTGTGGCCAGTGCCAGTAATCATAATGTCATCATCTTGGTCTTCAGCAGCCTTTGTTGGAGTTGGCGGTTTATCAGTACCTTTAACCGGGCTGGCCGGTTTGTCATCAGTTTGGGCAGGGCTGGTTGGCCGGTCTGCATGGTTGGTAGTGTCAACTTGCACTTGTTCGGCAAGGAAGTCATGGTCTTGAGGCGGCGGATCATTAAGCATGTCGTCAGCTTCGGTTTCTTTCGGATCTGGAGTTGCTTCCGGTTCAGCAGCTACATTATCATCACCTGGTTTGTTTAACCGAGCCTTCTTGTTGGGTCTTGGCTTGGCGCTGCGAAAAGATAGACATAAGGATCAATACAGTATGTAAAGATAACACATCAAGAATAAAGACATGTGCATAGCTCACCCAGGAACTGTTTTGAGGGGTGGAAGCTGTGTGGCCGATGACTCGCCAGAGGATGAGTGAGAAGTACCCTGATAATTTGAATCAGACGGGTTAAGAGGATGGTGAAAACAACCTGCTTTTGGGCATGA
This sequence comes from Triticum aestivum, assembly GCF_018294505.1. NCBI lineage: Eukaryota > Viridiplantae > Streptophyta > Magnoliopsida > Poales > Poaceae > Triticum > Triticum aestivum. Next base: position 362,399,885 of record NC_057814.1, on the reverse strand, counting down.
AGTATCAATGGGATAAGAGACCTCTGATCGGCGTTTCCGAACTGGTCTGTTCGGTAAACCGGCGAAGGTAACTACCTGGCCGCTATGCCGGGTTGTACGGCGAGCCTCGTGCTGCTGCATCTTCAAAAGAAAGTTTGGGTCCAGATAAGCAAGAGGGTGAGAAAATTTTACTTTCCGGTTTGCTTGACGGATTTTTGATGTTGGCAGAGGATCTGAATTGGAGGAAAGAATGGTTACCTCTACGTCCTCAGCATGACTGCCTTCAGCGTCGTCCTGATAATAATCATTGTCAATGAGATGTACGAAAAATGAACCAAGAGAGTCAAGTTCTACCTCTGGTTCCGGATTACCCACATCATCATCAGCTGGTGGATCGGAGGATGCAGTAGTCCTTCTCTTGGCAGATTTTTTAATAACCTTGGTCTTTGGACGAACTGGCTTGACCGGTTTGTCTTGCGGCCTCGCCAGTTTGTCTTGTGACGGTTCTTGTTCCAGAACGGATCGTCACCCTGTCAGAAAATAATCACACTTTCAGAGAATATTTGGACAGAAGCAACGTCAGATAAAAAGATTATATGATTCTTACAGCTGGCGGTTTGTTGAAGGTACAGAAAGGGAGTAGTCCGGTTTGGGCACAGACAGCCTCCGGTTCGTTCAGTATCTTTTTTATAGCTTCAGTGACTTCTGCATCTGAGTTGAATGTCAATGTGCCGCTGAGCATCCTTCAAACTCCCCATGTACTCACACATCAAACCGGGGCGCCGGCTTAAGGGCAGAATACTCCAGCTTATCCAGCAATGAGCAAGATCCACTCCTGTCAAACCGTTCGCCATGAAGGATCTGAGCTTTGATAATTGGGGAGCATAGTTGGCCCTTTCTCTTGTTGTCAACCTTTGAGGAAAAGGATGTGTGTTGCTAAGGCGTTCAGGGCGGTAACCCGGTAGGGGGTTCTCATCAGATGGAGATGTATCCATGCAGTAAAACCAAGTTTGGTTCCACTCTTTGGGGTGACTGTGGAGTTTGGGATGAGGGAAGGTGACTTCCTTCCTTTTTTGAACCGCCATTCCGCCCAATTCCGTATTGGGTCCATCTGAGAATTCTGTGCGACGGTTTAAGTGAAAGAAATCCCTAAACAGTTCGACTGAAGGTTCCTCTTGCAGATAAACCTCACAAAAGACTTGGAAGTGGCAGATGTTGGTCATAGAATTGGGACCGATGTCTTGAGGACGCAGCTGAAAATTGGCCAGTACATCCCAGAAATTTTTTGAACCGGGAGGGCTAAAACCTCGTCCGAGATGATCAGTGAATACGAGTACCTCTCCATCCTTGGGTGTAGGAGGATTTTCTGGGCCGGGGTCCCTCCAGTGGATGACATCTTTTTTAGCAGTGTAATGCATTGGCGGTTCAACAAGGGACTGATGGTATCTACTGGGTCATCATTTTGTACATAAAGTTAAACCGCCCAATCTGGTGTTAAGGATGTATAAGTGAAGAGAAAACCAGGTTTCACAAGTTTGCATTGTAATTTTGGATCTACCGCATGTCAAAAATGAAAATATATTCAGACCTAAATATTGGTACCGAAGCAGTTGAAGAAGATTCAGATGGGATTTTCTACTTAAACGAGATGAGTTGGATATCAAACAGGTGCTAAAACTACCACCGCGCGAGATCTATGTGGTTCTTGGATCTAATCCATGGATATAAGTAAGGATAAAGAAGGTTCGGGCGAAGAACACTGATGAACGACAGAAACCCTAAGTGCAGATCTATGGTAAGAGAAGGGGAGACTTACGGAGGCTGTCGATCAACGGCAGCGCGCGGAGGAACTCTGGTACGTTCAGGTTGACGCAGTGGCCAAGGTTGGTGCAGCAGTCGAAGGTCGACGGCGGCGGCTGAGGTCGAAGGCTCGGGCGTCGCGAGGATGACGATGATGCGAAGAGGTACGAGGGGGGAAATGGAAAGACCCCCAGGCCCTATTTATAAGGGAGATAAACGACAGGCGCGAAAATTGAGGAGACGAATTTTTTGGATATGAGGCGGAGCTGTCGCCTCGATTGTCGGAGGCTCATTAATGAAGGTGGATTATACAGAGTTTTAAATAGCAGGTGACGTCACGGCGGTTTACCATGATCCTAGAAGATGACATCACGACGGTTTACAAGATTATGTGAAGATGTTGAAGAAGCAAATTTCTTAAGTATTGAGGATTGACATGAACCAGTTCAAATCAATCTGGGGCCTAATGTTGGGGATATTACCACTGGGCGTAAACCGGCCAGGAGAGGCCGGGTTAACCCCATAAGTAGTTCATCTGTATCTGAAGCCTATGAAGACAGACGGTGACGCTTCATGAAGGCCCAGGGCCCAAAGCCGGTTTAAGGCCTGTAGACACAAACCGGCATTGATATGTAAACTTGTGTTGTAAGATAGAGGTAGCAAAGGCCGAGCCGGACACGATTATGAGCCGGCCTCGGAGTCTGTAAACCGACGGGCGTCAACCCATGTATATAAGGGGACGACCCGGCGGCGGTTTAGGGACAACAGACAACACCTCGAGACTCAGGCAAAGCGTATTCGCTCCCTGGTCATCGAAACCCCATCAATTCCATCACAACTAGACGTAGGCTTTTACCTTCATCGTAAGGGGCCGAACTAGTATAAAACTCTCTTGCGTCCCTTGTCTGCTTTAACCCCTTTAAGCTAACCCGTAGCGATGGCTCCACTACTAAGTCCTTTCTCTAGGACATCTGCCGTGACAAAACCATGACACCAGGGCAAAGGGTGTCTGATCGGTGGCTTGATTTGGCGTCGTTCTGATCGACCAAAGAACCACCGGCAACTCATCAATCCAGTGCCTTCTGCACTTGCATAGCCTGTCAAAAGTTCTTGTCCGGAGGCCTCGCAATACTTTAGCGTTCGCCCTCTCAGCTTGGCCGTTGCTTCGTGGATGTGCAACAGAAGCAAAACAGACCTTGCTGTCGAGGTCCTGGATGTACCGCATGAAGGCGCGGCTGGTGAACTACGTGCCATTGTCGGTGATGACTCTATTTGGCACACCAAAACGGCAGACTAGTCCCTTGAAGAATTTGACGGCCGACTGTGCTGTCACCTTTCTCACTGCCTCCACCTCCGACCACTTTGTGAACTTGTCGATTGCAACATACAAGTACTCAAAGCCCCCGATGGGGTGGGGAAAGGGGCCCAGTATGTCGAGCCCCCAGACCGAGAATGGCCAGGAGAGAGGGATCGTTTGAAGGGCTTGAGCTGGTTGATGAAGCTTCTTCGAATGGAACTGACACGCTTCACACTTGGTTACTAGTGTTGCTGCATCCTGGAGGGCAGTGGGCCAGAAGAAACCTTGCCGGAATGCCCTGCCGGCAAGGGCCCTCGACCCTATGTGGGAGCCACATATGCCTTCGTGTATCTCCGCCAATAGCTCCAGTCCTTCCTCCCGGGAATGCACTTCAATTTCACACCGTTCGGCCTTTTTCTGTATAGAATGTTGTCAACGAACTGATACATGGCAGACCGACGGGCTACTTTCTCTGCTTCTTCCTGCTCCTCAGGGAGCTCCCCTGTTTGGAGGAATCGAATGGTATGCTGCGCCCATGTCGAAGCCTGAGGCTCAACGGCAAGGTCCAAAGGCATCTCTTCTGCCATGGGAGTGGCTGTCTCTACGGCCAGGGCTTGACGTCCTGCCGGAGTCTGTCGCTGTCCCATGGCAGGCTCAGTACCCGCGGCAACATCTTTGCCGGCGGCTTCTGGGAGCTTGGCGGGAAAGTACTTACCGGGGCCTAATTTCCTCCGCTTGTTCTGCTCTGTCGATGGTTCAACAGATGGTTGAGTTAGCCGAAGCACAAAGGTACCTGGTTCCACAGGTAGTTTGAGGGCAGCGCGCTTCGACAGGTAGTCGACGATGTCGTTCTCCACTCGAGGAACATGCTCCGCTTGTATACTGCCAAAACGCTCTTCCAGCTTCCTCACCTCATCTACTTAGGCCTCCATCAACGGGCTTTGATAATCTTTGTTAACTTGCTTGACGACAAGTTGTGAATCGCCCCTGACGATGAGCTTCTTGATCCCGAGGTCTGCCGCGATCCTGAGACCGGCAAGCAACCCCTCGTATTCAGCAGTGTTGTTTGTTGGCATCTCCCTGTGAAAGTGCATCCACATACTTGAGGTACTCCCCGGTGGGTGCAACAAGTAGCACACCAGCACTGGCGCCTTGCAGTGAGAAGGCCCCATCGAAGTACATAATCCAGTTGCGACTTGTTTCCTTGCCGGGGAGAGTGGTCTCCTGGATCTCTTCGTCGGGCGTTGGGGTCCATTCTGCAATGAACTCCGCCAAGACTCTACTCTGGATTGTCGAAGTACTTTCAAACTTCAAACCAAAACTCGACAGTTCCAAGGCCCATTCCACAATCCTTCCGGTTGCGTCTGGGTTGTGCAATATCCGTTGCAACGGGAGGCGGGTGACGACGGTGATTTCGTGTGCTTGGAAGTAATGACGCAGCTTCCTTGAGGCCATAAGGAGGCCGAAGAGCAATTTCTGCACACCGGAGTACCTTGACCTAGCCCCTGCAAGAGGGAGCTTACAAAGTAAATCGGGTGCTGCATCATCTTCTTCTTCTGCACCACTTCATTCGGTTGCGCAGGCCCTGTCCCGCCAGTATCAGACTCTGCCGGGGGCCTTGCCTTGCCAGCACTAGGCCCTGCCGGGGGGAGCTCTGGCTCGCTATCCGCCCGTCCTGCCGTTGCCACTGCCTCTTCGTCGACCTCCCTCTGCGCCACTAGCGCGGCGCTGACCACTTGATTTGTTGCCGCTAGATACAGCAGCAACGGCTCTTGTGGTTTAGGCACAACCAGTATCGGTGTAGAGGAGAGGTATTCCTTCAAATCCTGCAGTGCTGCTTCGGCCTCTGGGGTCCATTCCATTGGGCCCGCCTTTTTCAAGATTTTGAAAAAGGGGAGGGCACGCTCGGCAGACTTGGAGATGAATCTGCTCATGGCGGCAACACAGCCAATGAGCCGACGCACATCCTTGATCTGCCTAGGCGCCTCAATCTGCTCAATGGCCTTGATCTTGTCTGGGTTTGACTCGGTCCCACGCTGTGACACAAAGAACCCGAGAAGTTTGCCGGACGGAACACCGAAGACACACTTCTCAGGGTTCAGCTTGAGGTTGATCTTGCGCAAATTTGCAAATGTCTCTTCTAAATCTTGTATGAGTGTTGCCCTGTCCTTGGTTTTGACCACTATGTCATCCATATAAGCTTCCATATTTCTATGTAGCTGGGGCTCAAAACCAATTTGGACTGCTCTCGCAAACGTTGAGCCAACACTCTTCAACCCGAAAGGCATTCGTAAAAAACAATACGTACCACATGGGGTGATGAATGCTGTCTTCTCTTCATATTCTTTCGTCATGAAGATCTGGTGGTATCCCGAGTAAGCGTCGAGGAATGATAACAAGTCACACCCGGCCGTGGAGTCAACAATCTGGTCGATGTGCGGTAACGGGAAAGGGTCCTTTGGACAAGCCTTATTGATATCTGTGTAATCAATACACAGTCTCCACTTCCCATTTGCCTTGCGCACCACCACCGGATTGGCCAACCACGTCGGATGGAGTACCCCTCTCACCAAGCCCGCCGCTTCCAACTTCCTGGTTTCATCTGTGATGAACTCTTGCCATTCCAGAGCTTGCTTCCTGACCTTCTGCTTGACGGGTCGCGCATGAGGACAAACAGCAAGATGGTGCCCAATCACCTCCCCGGGAACACCGGGGATATCGGATGCTTGCCACGCAAAGACATCGACATTCGCCCGCAGGAAAGTGACGAGAGCGCCTTCCTATTTGCTGTCGAGGGTGGAGCTTATGGTGAAAGCCCCTCCCGTGCCATCCTTCTTGATGGACACCTTCTTGGTCTCTGGTGGTGCAGCTCTGGATGTCTTGCTCTTGCCGGTGGAGCTCTCTGGCACGTCCTCGACGGGAGCACTACACTCCCAAGAGGTGCGCTTGCCGGAGTGGGTGCGAGAGGTCTTACCGGTCTTCTTCCCCCTCGAGGCTTCGGCGGCGGGAGCAAGTGCCTTGGCGACAGTCGCTGCAACTGCCTCCCGGTAGAGTTGGTCAGTGCAGATCAGCGCATCCTTCTTTTCGGAGGGGACGGTGATGATGGTCATCGGCCCAGGCATCTTCAGTGTGTTGTAGGCGTAATGTGAGGCCGCCATGAACTTGGCTAGCGCCGGGCGGCCGAGGATCCCGTTGTAGGGCAAGGGGATCTAGGCTACATCGAAAACAATCCTCTTTGTCCTGTAGTTTAACTCGCCTCCAAATGTCACGGGCAGTGTGACCTTGCCCTTCGGCTGACTCCTTCCCAGGTTGACCCCTTGAAACGTGCCCGTCTCTCCGAGGTCTCCATCGGGAATCTGCAGCCTTTTGATCACGACAGGCGAGATCAAGTTCAGACCGGCCCCGCCGTCAACTAGCATTTTTCACCTTGAGGTTGTGTATTGTTGGCGAAACCAACAACGGTAAACACTCGACCGCAGTTGTGCGATCAGGGTGGTCCTCGGTGTCAAAAATGATAGGCGTGCTGGACCACTTTAGTGGTTTTTGATCATCGAATGATGGTTCTGTTGCTGTGATCTCTCGCGCCCACTGCTTGAGCTGGCGGTGAGAGGTGTGCAGCAAGGCGCCACCATCGACGCACATGGCCTCTGTAGCTTTCTGAAACTCGTGCTCGCCGGACTCTTCGTCCTCGTCATGATCATCGTCTTCTTGCTTCTTGTCGCGCCCCCGAGCGGGCCTCTCTTGCTGGTTATCCTTGCCGCGGCGACCTCCTTGGCTGCCACGCTTCTTGCCGGATCCCTCGGCACCATCCTGACCCTTCTCCTTGTCCCGCCTCTCATACTCAGCTTTTTGCTTCTCAGCAAGCAGCTCAACTTGCCGGCAGTTCTGGAGGTCATGGCCCTTGGTGCGGTGGATCTTGCAGTACTGCTTGTCGGAGCTTCCTGGCTTGTCGGCGGCCGCCAAGGCCCGGCAAGCGGCGCACCCGGTGATTTCCTTGCCGGGGTCGTCTGCCTTGGCCTTCTTGGCAGCGCCAGTGTCCTCGGATCCCTCGACGGCAAGCACGGTCTTTCCCTTGCGCTTCCTGTTGCGGCGCCGGCCCTTCTTTGTCGGGGCGGTTGTGTCTTCGTCTGTGGAGTCGGTTTCCGCACTAGCGTCCTCGCCGAGGTACTTCCTCCCCTCTTCGGCTCGAGCGCACCTATCGGCCAGAACATAAAGTTCGGCCACATCTTTGACCTTGTTCATCGCTAGCTCTTCACGCATCTTGCGGTTGCGCATATTCTGATGGAATGCGTTGATCACGGCGGCGGGATGAACATCTGGGATGTTGTACTGTACCCGGCTAAACCTCTGTATGTACTTGCATAGGTTTTCACCTTCCTTCTGGGGGATGATATGCAAATCGCTTGCCTGGCCATGAGCTTGGTGGCCTCCAGTGAAGGTGCCAATGAACTCATGGCACAAATCCGACCAAGAAGAAATGGAATCTGCCGGCAAGTGCATCAACCATGACATGACATTGGGTTTAAGCGCCAAAGGGAAGTAATTGGCAAGCATCTTGTCGCCGCGAGCTCCAGCAGCTTGCATCGCGATGGTGTAGATGCTGAGGAACTCCGACGGGTGGGTCTTCCCGTTGTACTTCTCGCCAACGTCGGGCTTGAACGTGCGGTGGGAGGGCCACTGGAACTGCCGTAGCTCTCGGGTAAAGGCAAGGCAACCCAGCTCATAAGGTAGGCCGCCAGAGCCTCCCGGTGCAGGGTGGTCCATAGTGGGCCCCGCCCGCCTATCTGACTGGTGGCGTGCATCGCGTCAGCGCTCGATAGTGGTTCGAGCGTCTTCATGGGCTCGCTCCCGAAGAACTTGGCGCTGATCGCGGTGGGTCCGTGGGTCGGACGACGCTATGGATATGTTATCACCAGCATCATCACGACGGACCGACACCCGCGGTGGCTGGCGTGGGGCAGGAGAGTGCACCATGGCCGCAGCACCTTCGGTCCTCCCACCACTGGCATGTGGTGGCTCGATGGAGCGCCGGCCTGAGGGCCCCGCTGGTCGCGGCTCATCTTTGTTGGTAACGCCGATGAGGTTCCGGATGGTGGCTCTCCACTCGTCGAGCTTTTCCGCAGCAGGAGGAAAATCGAGAAGCAACTACGCGCGCGCCAAAGCTTCTGCTGGCATGGGTGGCGGCGAAAGCTGCGTGGACCGTGACACGCTTCGACTTCTAACCACGTTAGAAGGAGCTCTATCACGGCCTTGCGGCTGTGCACCATTTTCGCCAGCGCCTCGGCGTGCATGCTGGTCTTCTACGTCCCGCGAATGAGGCACAAGACTCTTCCCACGGCGGCGTCCTGGGTCACCCGCGTGGTGACGGTGCTCATCGCGCACAACCTGGGAAGACCGCGTCGTGGGCACCGGCGTAGGTGTCTGGGAAGTCTCCACGCCGCCCGTGGGCGGCACGGCGTCGCCCTTGGAGGGCCCCGCACCGCCTACGGGGGGCCCAGCTCTGTCTTTGGATTTGGCGGCGTGCGGCCCGTCGTCTCGCGCACAAATGACGCCGCTCGCTAGGCTTTGACTGCTAGAGCAATGTGGGTGTTCGCAGGCCGCGCCTCGGCTTCCGTCTGCGACCGCCCCACCGCTCGCCCACACTGGTATGGGCCGTTCGGCTTTCGGTGAACCAATCGCCGTGATCGTCTTCTTCTTGGGATCCATGGCGATGAAGAACTGCTAAACTAACTGCTAGACCGGATTTTCACAACTGCGCCCCCTACCTGGCGCGCCAAAGATGTCGGTGGGAAATGACACCTATGGAATCACTGGGATCCCTTCTACGGTTGGCGGGCGTGAGGTTGTGCAAAGAGCGGGTCTGGTAGTCAGCACAAAGATCGTTTACCCAGGTTCGGGCCACGAGGATGCGTAATACCCTAGTCCTGCTTCGGTGTATATTTGAGTGTTCTTGAGCTCTTGAACTAGCTATGGTGCGTGCGTAGTCCAAAAGATCCGAATCCTTCTCCTGTACGCCTCGGGCCTCCTTTTATAGACAAAAGGGGTCGCCACAGTGGCACACAGGAGGTGGAAAGGTATACAGTGGTTAAGTCTATCCTCTGGCACCGTCGGACAAATGCATTTAATGCGCTGCCGACGTGCCCTTCTTGCTTTATCGGGGACGGCGGGGAAGCTCGTCCCAGCTGTCGCCGCCTCGCCTGGCTCCGACGCGCGTCCGAGCTAATGAGGCGTAGTAGCGCCACGTTGGCTGGCTGCTGGGCTGGCGCGGTGGCAGGGTCTTCACGAAGATCTGCATGCCACTACGCAGGTGCTTGCTGAGTTGGCCTGGAGGCCGCGCGTCGCCACGCAGGTGCCTACCCAGCTGGTTGGGCTGGCAGCTGTATGGGAACGGCGGTGGAGTCTTGGCAGACGTGGGCCTGGCTGTGGCCCCGCAGGTGTCCTCGGCAAGGGTTTTGCCGGGGCCTCGGCAAGGGTCTTAACGTGGCATCGCGGTCATCCTCGGCAAGGATCTCGCCGGGGGTCTCGTGGATTTCCTCGCCAGGATCTTGCCGAGGATCGTCGTCTTCTGGTCCTCATCTGATCTTGTGTGCTTATGATCTTCACAAAGATCTGCATGCCACCATGGAGGTGCCTCCCGAGCCTTGGTTCCAATGTGGTTGATGGTGTTGGAACCCTTGGGCTCAAGGGTGGCGCGCTCTGCTGGCGTTGGGCAGGTTGCCCCAGCAAGGCTCTTGCCGGGGCTGCGGAGGCCGCCCCGGCAAGGGTCTTGCCGGGGGAGTCCACCTCGCCCTCTTGGTCTTTGTGTTTCTGTCTTGGCGTACTCTGGTTGTCTTGTGCCTTTGGCTTCCCTCCTCTGCCCTACTTAGTGCGGTCGCGGGCGTGGCTCTGACTGCCCGTGCACAAGTAAAGGGGTAAAAAGGAGAGCCCCTACTTTTGTACACCGACAGTTCGGCTCTAGCCGCAACCCCGCGTTGATATAGAAGCTTTAAAGGTGTCAAGTGTTGTACTGCGAGACTTATGCTGGAGACACACAAATAGGTTAAAAGTGCCATAAGCTTGGAAAACCACAAAAACTTCATAAAAACTTTATGTCCGAACTAAATAAAAGTTGTTTACGCCAATCCAAAATCGGTCTTAAAATTTTTTGTGCTTTTGTCGTGCTTTAACATGACACATCCGATCTCTAAACTTCAAGTAGGTTAGCCTTTGGCTTCAACCCCCTTACCCCGAAGGCGGAGTGCTTTTCTGAGGCCAGTTTAGCGAACTAAACTCGAGCGGCTTTAGAGAGAAGTTGGGCTATCCGGGTATTGACCATACACTCGAGTCGAGAAAGGAGTGGCAAAAAAAGACATTGCAACGACTTAGAAGAAAATAGTTATTATAAAATGACTTAAATAAATTTTAAGAGCCCCCAGTTAACTTGGGTAAAATAAGTGTTAAATTTAGTGCTTGGTTGAATCGAATAAAAATTAAAAAGTGTGAGCATGAAAGCGACTTCGCTGGTTAATGTGCTTGATGTTGATGACGCGATCCGGGCTTGTGGCGGGACGAGGACGCCCAGCGAATTTTGACAGATCCGAGATGGTGTGTAGTCCTCAACTTGACCGAGGTCCCAGCCCCCAGGCCCGAGGTGACCAAGCGAAGAGCTCGGCTCGACGAAGTGGCAATGCAATGTTGTTGATGTGGCGAGAAGGAGCCCCCGGTCCAGCTAACGTGACGAAGCTGGTCGGCTGGTGATGCCAAAGTCCCTGGAGTAGGTTGATGAAGATATGGCGGAGCCCCTGGTCCAGCCGAGGTGACGGAGTAGGTCGGGAGGGTGACGCCGAAGTCCCTGGAGTAGATCGATGATGCGATCGGGGAGCCTCCGGTCTAGCCGAGGTGACGCGCCAAGGTGACATTACAACTTGGTCGACGGAGGCGGGACGACGACATCGGCACACCAAGGTGACCCCGGGATGCATCCAAAGTCGATTACCTGCACACATAAGATAGTGCAAGCCAAAAGTAATAAAAAAATATTCTACTTAACTGACTTAAGTGAAGTAAATAGTTAAAGGAATATGGCTTGAGCGCCGAGGTCGGCCTGGCAGAGTGGCAGCGGAGTTGCGGCGCATGGACGCATGCCGAGGTGATCCCACAGCTTGGTCGGCGGAGGCGAGACGATGGCATGAGCTGATGTGGCATAGTCAAGGTTGGTCATCTATATGCATAAAGTAGCACAAGCCAGATAATAATAATAAAATAAATAAAAATTCTTAACAGAATTTATTTATGCGAAATAAATTATTAAAAGAGATTTGGCCTGGCACGAGGCCGATGTCAACAGGGCATCGCACGACGAGGTGCCGGATTCGCATGGTTGCCCGAGTAACGGACATGACGCGCGCAGGACAGGGGTGGCATATCGGATTGCCCTGAAAAGACGGCCGCAGTGTAGATCAGAGTGCAAAACCTGGTGATTTATCCGATGACGTCCATACTAATGGCAGACAACAAAATTATGTACGAGGGACGTCCTGGCCAGAGTGCCTCAAGACTGCATCGGGCTGACCAACATATGGAACGGCCGATTTGAATGCGGATGTTGGTTTGGCGAATGTTCAAACGCGTAGGTCAGCTGGCCGAGGTGATGACGGGATATGGTCACAGTCAAACTTTGACGTCTGCCGGGCCGCGGACGAGGAGTCAGTCGCCGAGAACTTTGTCCAGATCGATGCCGACACAAAACGCATATACAAGCGTCGGCCAAATATCTCTGCAAAAAAAGTACAGTACAAACCAACCAAAAATATTATGTATGTAATAATTTTACGTGTCAAACAAATAGTTAGGAAAAAACCTGCTTGACTACGATGATCGTAGGAGACCGAAGCAAAAAAAGAAAGCGGTCTGGACAGAACTAGTATCAACCAATACCTAGAATATATAGGTTTTGATCTTGTACGTGGAGTAGTAGTGCTCAAATTACTAGAATCTACCAATCAAATCTCGGGTACCGCACTGTAAAACTATTAGCCAACTATAGTACCCTAGTCCACGCACTTTTTAGCAAAGGGTAGAGGAGGACCTGCGCCGAACTAAGGGTTGGCATAAAAAGCAAAAGGAAAGGAAAGGAATCTTCCCTGATACGCTCGACTGAGGTGAGGTGTGCTCGGCCCATGTGCTCCTCGGCTGGATCGCCGCTGTTTTTGCAATGACCCAGGCGGCGGATCTGCAACCCTAAGTTGCCGCTGCATGCACGCGTTTCTTCAGAGTTTCCATGGCGTGCGGGGTAGCACGTCCATGCGATTAATTTTGCTTTCTGTAACCGCAGTAGTGTCCGGATCTAACGTATTGTCAGGCGACGGGTACGACCATCGTCGTTAAAATTTTCCTGATCCTGGTTTGACTGCGAACAAAATAGCCCAATTCGGCAGCAACGATTTGCGAAAAGAGATAATTTACATAAAACAAATCTAACTGAAAGAGTATCACCTGATTGTCCCATCAATCCGCAATGATCGCCCAGCAGGCTCTCAATGAAAGCATCAATGTCGGTCCTAAATCCAGCATATCTCGTAGTAGAGGTCCTAAGCTAGACGTTTTGGAGCGATGGTAACATGGACACATGATTTTACCCAGGTTCGGGCTCTCTCAAGAGATAATACCCTACGTCTTGCTTTTGATTGTATTAATATGGGTGTAGTACGGGGTACATCTGTCTACCACGAGATTGTGCCAATGAATATGAGATCATCTATTGACTAGCCTGGCCTCGGTTTATATACTCCACCAGAGGCCTAGGGTTTAGGAGAGTCCTTCTCTTGTGCGCCAAGTCTTGTAGAAACCTCCTTGTATGCGTCATGGGCTGCCCGAAATGGCCCATGAGTGAACCGCCATGGGGGTCCTCGTCCCGATCCACCTGATCGGGGGAAGACGTGGTGAGTACCCCCTAGTCCAGGACACCGTCAGGGGGCTACTCACTCGTGGGCCGTTTAGAATGCCACAAGGACATGTCCTCGGACAGTTACATGGATTTACAAAGAAAATTCAAACGCAGCAATCATTCCTGTACAAGGATCAAAGAGTACCTTGAAGCTTGTAATGAGGTTCTTGAAGACCTCGTGCAGTCCAGCCACCGCGGACCGGAAGCCCTGCAGCGCCGCGCCTATCAAGGCACGATGCTCTTCTTTAAGGGAGGAGCCCTTAGAGGTCTCCTCCATCTCTTCGGTACACCCCGTGCTGGCCCGCCCTTGGGCAAGAGGCGGGGGTGGCATGACAACCTCGGACCCGAGCACCTAGGTGATGGGCCGAGGCTTCTCCAGTTGCGGCGATGGAGCTGGAGCAAACGTTGGCTGGGCCGATGACTGGCCCAGCCCCTCCTTGATGACCTCGGGGATCTTCTCCCGTAGGTCCTGTTGGGCCGAGGCTTCGACCTCGGCCATGACGTCCGAAACTTTGGCCCCCGTCATGTTGAGTTGGGGAGCCAGAATGGATGTTGCCTCCCCCAGCCTGTCATGGGCTGGCGGGGGAATAGCAGGATCCTGGGTCCCGCTGGTAGATGGCAGCCCACTTGAGGAGTCGCTGGGGCGCACCTTCGGCGGACTACGTAAAAGACGCCCTTATGAGACAACTATTGCTGAAAGGGCTTGTTGAAAGTGCAAATTACAGAAGCGATGATGTGTCCTTGGGGTGCCGGTTTCTCCCCCCCCCCCCCACGGTGAGGGGGCGTCCTCTGATTCGTTAGAGAGCTCGACTCTCTCCGATGACTTGCCGACGGCCCTGGCCGAGGTCCTCCTTGGCCTCTTCGAGCCCTTGGGCCGCATACCGGCTTCGACGTCCTCCGACGCCGCCCTCTTCCCTTTAAGGGGAGTGTTTTCTTCCTCCTCACCCTCCCACGCGTCGTCTCCATGGACGGAGGAGGCGTGGGTCTCCTTGGACCGGGTGACCAAGGTCTCCCGGGTCCGAGCACTCGCCTTGCCCTTCTGGGACTTCGTCCCTTTGGGGGCTACCACGTGCGGCTCCTCAACTAGGAGCGTTGTGAGTAGGGGAGTTCTTGCTCCTCTAGTAGTTGGTCGGGCACCGCAGTTTCTGCACCCAGGCCAACCACTTTTGCAAGTATCAAGCAAGATGATTCGTTAGAATCTGCCCCTCGGTACGGGAAATAAAAACATAGACTTGTGTGTTAGAACACTTATCGGGGAAACCTTCCTAGCCATCCTCGAAACTGAGGTCCTTCCCCTATTTGGGGATTTTGTCCTTGGCCAGCTCAGTGAGCCGGGTCCACATACCGACCAAGGTGGAGCGGAAGAAGGCGGTGACGGGGCCCGTATCCTTGGGCTTATGCTCCCACATCGGGGTAGCCCGAAGTTGGAGTGGGAGGATGCAGCGGTTGAGCATGACGTTGACGACGTCAGTGAGATGGAGGTTCCTCGAGGTAGACCAGCATTTAATCCTCTTGATCATGGCCTCCACCTCATCTGGGTTCCCCTAGATGATGCTCTTCTCCCTCCAGGACTTGAGCTTCTTCGGAGGCCCAGTCGCAAAGTCTGTGACCTCAGTTTGGCCAGGGGCAAGCGGCTCGGTGATGTAAAACCACTCGCGCTGGCACTCCTTCACTGTTTCGATGAAGGTGCCCTTGAACCAGTCCACTCTGGTTCTTACTGATCATGGCCCCTCCACACTCCGCCAGATCGGAGCCACTGGACTTCGGCTTGACCCCGAAGGTTTTCAGCCATAGGCCGAAGTGCGGCTCGCAGTGGAGGAAGGCCTCGCAGACAGTGATGAAGGAGGTGAGGTGGAGGATGGAGTTTACCTCAACCTTCGAAAAGCATCCGTTATACGAGTTATGGCAATACTCCCGAACTCCCGCCCCAGTACTGGGTGGCGTCGAGGTGATCTCACCAACAACTGCATAAAAGAGATTTCGATGTCGGCGAAACTCAGGTATTCCAGAACTGCAACGATAAAATTGTGACGACAACACCTCAGAGCTCAACTCCCCGGGACACTGCCACAACCCCTAAATGTCAGGAGGCACCAAGAACAATGTTCTCGTCACAAAACCATCGGAACGATTCTAAGATACCCGCGTGATCCTAAAAACAATTTTAGTGAAATTTGAGGAGAGAAGAGTCAAAACTTCTACGTCAGAAGACCTCACCAGAGCGACGAAGGGACTGAGGAGTAAAAAGAATCATACTCTCCGATATATATCATCCTAAGACACATAACATTTTTGTTCTAGACTCAACAACGCCAGCGATTCGATCAAGCAGGGGGCTCCTAAGTCGGGGATGGCTCTGATTACCAACTTGTAACGCCCACGATGCGGCTATATCTCCCACGTGTCGAGGCACGACTTAGAGGCATAACCGCATTGTGGTTTTGTCGCAAGAAGGGTCATCTTCACACAATCCCATGTAATGAACAAGAATGGGATAACGAGAGTTGGCTTACAATCGCCACTTCACACAATACATAAATATCATCCATACATCATCCAAAAAAACACACATAGACCGACTACGGTCAAAATCCAAATGAAAATAAGATAACCCCAAATGCTAGATCCCCGATCGACCCAACTGGGCTCCACTACTGATCATCAGGAAAAGACACATAGTAACGACCACGTTCCTCGTCGAACTCCCACTTGAGGTCGATCCCATCATCTGCAATGGCATCGTCGGCACCTGCAACTGTTTGGTAGAATCTGTGAGTCACGAGGACTCAGCAGTCTCACACCTGCGAGATCAAGACTATTTAAGCTTATAGGAAAGGATGGTGTAAAGAAGTGGAGCTGCAGCAGGCACTAAGCATATACGGTGGCTAACATACGCAAAAGAGAGCGAGAAGAGAAGCAACGGAACGGTCGTCAACTAGTAATGACCAAGAAGTGATCCTGAACTCCTACTTACGTCATTCATAACTCAAACCGTGTTCACTTCCCGGACTCCGCCGAGAAGAGACCATCACGGCTACACACACGGTTGATGTATTTTAATTGGGTCAAGTGACAAGTTCTCTACAACCGGACATTAACAAACTCCCATCTGCCTCATAACCGCGGGCACGGCTTTCGAAAGATATTACCCTGCAGGGGTGTCCCAACTTAGCCCATCATAAGCTCTCACGGTTAACGAAGGATAAACCTTCTCCCGGAAAGACCCGATCAATCTCGGAATCCCGGTTTACAAGACATTTCGACAATGGTAAAACAAGACCAGCAAAGCCACCCGAATGTGCCGACAAATCCCGATAGGAGCTGCACATATCTCGTTCTCAGGGCACAACGGATGGGCAAGACGTCGGGTTGGCATAGACCCTGGTTGCCCAGGGGGCGCCGGACATCGCCCAGTTTGGGTCAGCACTCGAAGGAGCACTGGTCCGGGGGTTTAAAATAAAGATGACCCTCGGGCTCGCGAAAACCCGGGGGAAAAGGCTTAGGTGGAAAATGGTAAAACCAAGGTTGGGCCTTGCTGGAGGAGTTTTATTCAAGGCGAACTGTCAAGGGGGTCCCATAAATCACCCAACCGCGTAAGGAACGCAAACTCAAGGAACATAATACCGGTATGACGGAAACTAGGGCGGCAAGAGTGGAACAAAACACCAGGCATAAGGCCGAGCCTTCCACCCTTTACCAAAGTATATATAGATGCATTAAAATAATAAGAGATATTGTGATATCCCAACATATCCATGTTCCAACATGGAACAAACATCAACTTCACCTGCAACTAGCAACGCTATAAGAAGGGCTGAGCAAAAGCGATAACTTAGCCAAACAACGGTTTGCTAGGAAAAGGTGGTTAGGGGCTTGAAATGGCAATATGGGAGGCATGATATAGCAAGTGGTAGGTAGTGCAGCATGGCAATAGAACGAACAACTAGCAAAGCAAAGATAGACGTGATTTCGAGGGTATGGTCATCTTGCCTGCAAGGTTCTCAGAGTTGTCGAAAGCTTGATCCTCGTAAGCGTACTCAACAGGTTCCTCGTTCACGAACTCATCTCCCGGCTCTACCCAAGACAAGAACACAAGCAACGGAACCACAATCAATCACGAAAAATGCACAAGCAACATGATGCAAAACATGTATGATATGCGAGATGTGATATGCGATGCATATGCGTGCTCCGAAAGGAAAATGATGAACAAGGAAGTAACTTGGCAAACCAAGCATGCCACTGGAAAGATGAGATGATTTCGGTCGAAATCGATATAAAGATCACCGGAAACGGATGCACGGTTTGCAAATGGCAAGCAAAACAAGAATGACACGAATCTGCGATTAACAGCATGATAGCACTTAGAATGCAACAAGTAACAATGCTACAGCACCCCAACATAGCAACAAAGCATATGGCAGTAATCTAGAGGAGATGCTTGACAAAAGATGAACACTGAGCTACGGCTAGATCACAACATAACAGGTTCAAACAAGCATGGCAAAAGTGCAAAAGATAACAGGTTCACAGACTTGGAGAAATTACTGGACATGCCTGAAACAGCATCAGGCAGCAATGTTTAGAGCACGCAATCAACATGCTACAGGAACTTAACATGGCAAAACAAGGCATGACAGTATTCTACTAAATGCATATAACAAAAGTCCCTTACTGACCATAAGCCAAAAAGGACCAGAAGATATGATGGCAACCATGTAAACATAGCAAGTTTCGTTAACAGGTTTCAGACTTAGCAGAAAACAGAGCATGGCAGAAACAATAATATGAAGGCATCTTGGTGAGCTTGATGCACTCACCACAAAGCAATGCATGACAAAACAAGCATACCTACAGAAAGATGGCATGTTTATGAAGCTATCCATGGCAAGAGCAAGTACATAGCATGTATGGATCAACTACAACAAGCTTGGAAAATTGAATAACACGTAAACAATCTGCCAGAAATATTTTATAGCAAAAGTAGAGCAAGATTGAATCATGCTATGGCACTCCATAATTGAAAACAAGGGCAGGAATGGATCCATTACAACAATATCTACAAAACATCCTTACTGAACATCTCCAAAATATGCACGGATCTCTCTGTAGCATCAAGTTTACATGGCAACAAAATAACAGCAGACAGACTTGGAGAAATTACTAAGTCTCTGAAATCAGAAACATTACGGAGCTTAGTTTGCATGCTTGTGCTAGTCACCACAGAGATCACAAAAATACATGGCATACACCCCTTTAAATATGGCATGGCATATAACAAAACACATGTAGAGCTCATGCCCAAAAGATGCACAGATTAAATGCAACAAAAATTACAAATCCCCAAGTTCTGATTAGTACCAGCAGATAACAGCAACTAGCACTCTTGCACCAGAGATTTGGGCATCAAGATGGACTCTAATGAACATGTTGCAATGGAACAAAATGAAGAGCATCATGAGACGAACAAATTTGATATATTACACGCGCGAAATGGAGCTATATTCAGAGAGTTATGATCCAATGAACATGGCAATATACTGTGAAGATAAAAAACTTGGAGAAAAACGGGGGAGGAAGAAAGTCAACCCCTCACGTTGACTGGATCGAGATCCCGCTCGGCTCGAGCTCGGGCTCGCCGTGAACGGCACCAGAGACGGAGGAGAAGCTCGGGAGGAGGGACGACCGGAGGCGGGGGCGCGGTGCGGGCTCGGGGACGGCGGCGCCCGGGTCCGGCGGAGGCGGTGGCCCGCAG
>NC_057814.1:362376213-362380044 GCF_018294505.1 Triticum aestivum | reverse complement strand
TCGGGCCGCGGGGGCCGGGGACGGGCTCCGGCGGGCCGCGCGGTGGAGGAGAGAGAGAGGGTGGCCGGCGGGGTGACGTGGCGCGTTCTGGTTGGTCGGGCGCGGCGGCGGGTTTTCGTCCGGCGCCGGGCGGACACGTCCGGCGCGCGGAGGGAGAGGCTAGGGTTTCGGGGACTGCGAGATTTCGGGGGGAGGTGCAATTATATAGGTAGAGGGAGCTAGGAGGCTCCAAATGAGGTGCGGTTTTCGCTCACACGATCGTGATCGAACGACCTAGAGCATGGAAGTGACTTAGAGGGGTTTTGGGCTGGTTTTGAGGGGGGTTTTGCTGCAACACACAAACGGACATTGCGGTTACCTGGTTAACCGTTGGAGTACCAAACGACCTCCAAATGGAACGAAACTTGACCGGTGGTCTCTCGGTGGTATACCAAGGCCACTTGACAAGCCTCGGTCCATTCCGAAAACGTTCAACACCCGCTCACGAAAAGAAACAAGAGGGGTGCATCGGAGGAGGTGGGAGTGCCGGATTGCAAAACGGACAACGGGGAAAATGCTCGGATGCAAGAGACGAACACGTATGCAAATGCAATGCACATGATGACATGGTATGAGATGCATGACATGAACAAAATGCAAAACGAAAGACAAAACCCGACCACGAAGGGAATATCATAACACATAGCCGAAAATGGCAAGAGTCGGAGTTACAAATATGGAAAGTTACATCCGGGGTGTTACATAGGGGGTATTAATCCTGTCGGCCCATGTTCCCCGGATTTGGCCAATGGGCCCTCATTCATTCTCAAGGACTCCAGAGGTTGTACGCAGGGGGCGTGGTCAAGACTACATCTACCGAAGACTTGTCGTATACTCCAAGACTTCTCCTGCCGCCCTATGCCTAGATGCCGACCTTGTAACCCTAGATACCCTACCTGGTGTGTATATAAGCCGTAGGGTTTAGCCCGTAGGGGGGACATCAACGCAATATCATTCACCTAGCCCTAGAGATAGACCACATCTTACGATCTCGAGGTAGATCAACTCTGTACTCGATACATCTATATCAATATAAACAAGAGCAGGACGTAGGATTTTACCTCCATCAAGAGGGCCGGAACCTGGGTAAAACATCGTCTCCTCGTTCCTGTTACCATCTGTCCGAGATCCATAGCTCGGGACACCCTACCTCGTGGTATGCCGATTTTCACACCGACAACGAGCATGAGGCTAGTACCACCAAGATGTCCAAGTCCGACGAGCTCCAAGACGACGCTCCCAAGTTCGACTTCACCGCCATCCCTCTTTGTGGCATTGACGATGCCGAGTCTGCCCCGACTCTTTTAGAAGACGGCGCAGCGACGACTTAGACTATGGAGCAACTCAAGGCCAATATTTGGAGGCGAGCGACATGGTGGCGAGCAAGGATGATGCTTCCATCTTTGGAGGAGACAATGATGGTGTTCAATCTTCGGCCTTCATCCACGGCCACGGTGATGAGATGGTTGAGCATGGGATTTTCCCTTCGACCAAGGAGGTGTATGACGATGAGTTGAGCGACTTGTGCCACCATATTGAGAGTGAAGTGACTTCACCACTAGCCCCATATATGATGAGATGTCCCAATTCCCATGTGAGGAGAGCCACCACCACCACCACCACTTGAGTGATTTGAGTGACTCCACCATATGTGACATTGAGTGCACCTATCTTGAGGGAGTGAGTGAGCCACTACCATATAGAGAGAGCAAGGTAGTTGATAGGTCATGTGAGGATATTTTGATTTCTAACAACTTAACCTCTACCTCTATTGTGTCTTCTCATTTGGTGCTAGGTCCCATATATGATGACGTGCCGACCCTCGACGACTTTGTCCTTCCTTTGGATAAGACGATGGCCATGGTGGAATATGATGCACCCCCCACATGGTTCCATCATGATGATGGCGTTGACCACAATTTGGTCCTTGCCACTTCACCTACATCACATGAGTGGAACAACAAAGGTAACATAGGTGAAGGTGATGCTCTCGTCCCACTAGTGGACATTGATTGCGTGCATGATGTTGATCCCCCTATTGCCATGTCTCATGCTAGTATGATTCCCCCTGCGGTGATTTACCCATTTATGATGAGTTTGATGATTGCCATATGGAGTCTATTAGTTGTGATGCCATGTTGCATAGGATTTCTTGTGATAATTCTCTCGGTCACGTCATGTTTGACAATCTGCTTGACTTGTCATATGCTATGAATGAGATCACCCATATGTCATATTTGCAATCTCATCGTAGTGACTATGCATATGCCATTACCAAAAACCCAATTTGCACACATGGCATAGATGACAAGCCCATAGTTGTTGGCATTTGTTTTTCTTGTGATGATATTGATATGTGCTTCCTTTGCATCATTTCTATCATATGCCATACCATGACCACCTAGCTTTGGACATGCACTGTTTGCCATGTTGTCAATTTTCTCCATATTATGCTTCCGCTATAGCACATGAGGAGACCCCAATAGTTTCCTCATACCTATTAGGAGATTTTGATCCATCCTATGAATTGCATGATCCCAATAATGTGTGCCATATACTTGCATGCTCTATTTGTGTCCCCGTCATGTTATACATAACAACTATTCTTCCATGATGGATGGCATGTTCTTATACAATGCCTCAAATTTCTTTAAGCATTGCTTATATTGTGCTAACTCTCATGTGCACATACACATCATGATGGATGATGTGTACATTTACCACGCACACTTTGTTTCGTGTGTCTCCTTATTGTGTATGTGCACATGATTCCTCATCAACCTCGCAAGCGCACGAGTTGACGAACCGAGCTCTAGAGAGCAATGAAGACGTGTGCCACCATGGAGTGATTACCCTCCACCCACCCTCATCGCACGACTTCGTGCATCTCTTCTACATGGCCCTCACATGGTTATGGATTATTGTCCATTATATATCCTTTGCCCATATTGTCATGTTCACTTTGCATAATATGCTCATTTCTATGCCTTTGTCATGCATTTGTGACCCATGCATTGCAATATGCATGCTCCATGATTCTAGTACTTATATGGGCATTTGCATGCTTGGTGGAGATATTGCTTGTTATTGACATGTTCCTTTAGTGGATTCCTCTAATATGTTGCATCTCTGCGCTACTAGTTTGCATGCCATGATAGATATGCTTGCCTATGTTGCATCAGCAATGATTCATACTTGCTCTTTCATGTGGTTGATGGCATCCATTTCCATGCTTGTCACATGATTGACTTGATTGCCTCACACATGACGAACAATTGCTCCTTCCATTGTGTTGAGTGTCACAATATCTTCACTACACCATATGCACATTATGCTTGGATTGGCTTGCCCCATGTGTTTAGACATTTCATTTCCTTTAGTGTGAGTGATTCATATGCCTACCATAGACAGTTCATTGAGCACTTTGTGCATGCTTGCTATGACATGAAGGTAGATGCTTGTTCACTTGTCACACATATTAGCAACTTTACCCCTGTAACGCCCGGATAATTAAGCCACAGTGATATGATGCCATGTCACCTTCCTTACTGTTGCTAATCTTACGTTAGTTCAAAACCGACTCAAAAATCAATTCAAAATATGGCAAACAAACAAATGTCTTCAAACATTGAAACAAAAATGTTCGGTGGGTGCCAAATATTGCACTAGTAATTATTGTGGAGAAAACATTTTTTTAGAAGATGTCTAAATATTTTAAAGTGAATTAAAACAGAAAAGAGAAATAAATAAAAGAAAATACAAAACAGAAACAGAAATAGAATAAAAGGAGAA
>NC_057814.1:362372587-362375679 GCF_018294505.1 Triticum aestivum | reverse complement strand
CTCCAGGCGCCGCTGTTGCCGCCCCGCCTCTGCTCCCTATGCCGCCGGCGGCCTCGTCGTGGTTGCGGCCGCCCCTCCACCCGCGTCGTGGCCGCGTCGGCACCGCCCTGACCTCTGGCCTCGCCCCGTCGCTCCCTGCGGGCGAGCGCCCGCACAGGCGCCCGTAGCGCCCTCTAACCCGCATCAGCCCTCTGGCCCTATGACAAACGGGCCCCAGCGCCCCAGAAAGTTTTTGTAAAAAAATAAATAAATAAAAATTAATTAATTAACTAATGAATTAATTAAGTTAATTAATCCTGTTTAATTAATCTAATTAACTAATTAGTTTAATTAAACAGTAATTAGTTTAACCTAAACACTAATCAACCTAACAGTGTATGAGAGGTGGGTCCCATTGGGCCCACACGTCGGTTTGACCAGTCAACACCTCTGTTGACTGCTGACGTCATGATGATGTCAGCAAACACTATTCTGGATAATGTTGGATTAAATTAATTAAATAAATTCTAAAATGATTTAAAACTTTAGAAAATCATATAAAATAAACCGTAGCTCAGATGAAATACTTTCTATATGAAAGTTGCTCAGAACGACGAGACGAATCCGGATACGCAGCCCGTTCGTCCGCCACACATCCCTAACATATCGAACTTGCAACTTTCCCCCTCCGGCTCATTTGTCCGAAAACGCGAAACACCGGGAATACTTTCCCGGATGTTTCCCCCCTTCGCCGGTATCACCTACTACCGCGTTTGGGCACACCTAGCATCACGCTTTGTCATGTCATGCATCGTCATGCATTTGTTTGCATTGTATTTATTGTTTCTTCCCCCTCTTCTCTCGCTAGACACCGAGACCGACGCCGCTGCTACCCAGTGCGACTATGGTGTTGACGACCCCTCCTTCTCGGCTGAGCTTCCAGGCAAGCCCCCCCCCCTTGATCACCAGATATCGCCTATTCTTCTCTATACTGCTTGCATTAGAGTAGTGTAGCATGTTACTGCTTTCCGTTAATCCTATTCTGTTGCATAGCCTGTCCTTGCTACTACGGTTGTTACCTTTACCTGCAATCCTACATGCTTAGTATAGGATGCTAGTATTCCATCTGTGGCCCTACATTCTTGTCCATCTGCCTTGCTATACTATCGGTCCGTGATCACTCGGGAGGTGATCACGGGTATATACTTATATACTTTACATGATACCTGTGGTGACTAAAGTCGGGTCGGCTCGTAGGAGTACCCGCGAGTGATTCATGGATTGGGACTGAAAGGACGTTTGTCCCGACGGCCCTCTGAGTGAACCTTTGTGGCGGAGCGGCAGGGCAGGTTGAGACCACCTAGGCGAGAGGTGGGCCTGGCCCTGGTCGGCGTTCGCAGTTACTTTAATAACACGCTTAACGACATCTTGGTATTTGATCTGAGTTGGGTCGTTGACCTTATACGCACTAACCGCCACGTGGGACAAGATATGGGCAACCGGCGTCGTGGTATTAGCCGAAGCTCTTTTTGACGTCAGTGACTGAGCGGCGCGCGCCGGATTGGACTGGAACGCCTACTCTTGTATAAGGGAGGCTAGGTCTGCTTCCGGTCGCGTACGCAACGTGCAGGTGTGCAATGGGCGATGGGCCCAGACCCCTGTGCGCATAGGATTTAGACCGGCGTGCTGACCTCTCTGTTGAGCCTAGGTGGGGCTGCGATGTGTTGATCTCCCGAGGCCGGACATGACCCAGGAAAGTGTGACCGGCCAGAGGGATCGAGCGTGTCGGGTAATGTGGTGCACCCCTGCAGGGAAGTTTATCTATTCGAATAGCCGTGATCTTCGGTAACAGGACGACTTGGAGTTGTACCTTGACCTTATGACAACTAGAACCGGATACTTAATAAAACACACCCTTCCAAGTGCCAGATACAACCCGGTGATCGCTCTCTCACAGGTCGACGAGGAGAGGATCGTCGGGTAGGATTATGCTATGCGATGATACTTGGAGAACTTCAATCTACTCTCTTCTATATGCTGCAAGATGGAGGCTGCCAGAAGCGTAGTCTTCGATAGGACTAGCTATCCCCCTCTTATTCTGGCATTCTGCAGTTCAGAAAACCCATGCATATGTAGTGTAGATCCTTGCTTGCGAGTACTTTGGATGAGTACTCACGGTTGCTTTTCTCCCTCTTTTCCCCCTTTCCCTTCTACCTGGTTGTCGCAACCAGATGCTGGAGCCCAGGAGCCAGACGCCACCATCGATGACGACTCCTACTACACCGGAGGTGCCTACTACTACGTTCAGGCCGCTGACGACGACCAGGAGTAGTTTAGGAGGATCCCAGGCAGGAGGCATGCGCCTCTTTCGATCTGTATCCCAGTTTGTGCTAGCCATCTTATGGCAACTTGTTTAACTTATGTCTGTACTCAGATATTGTTGCTTCCGCTGACGTCTATGATCGTGCACTTGTATTCGAGCCCTCGAGGCCCCTGGCTTGTATTATGATGCTTGTATGACTTATTTATGTTTTTAGAGTTGTGTTGTGATATCTTCCCGTGAGTCCCTGGTCTTGATCGTACACGTTTGCGTGCATGATGAGTGTACGATTGAATCGGGGGTGTCACAAGTTGGTATCAGAGCCGACTGCCTGTAGGAATCCCCCTTCCACACTCCTTGGCCGAAGTCGAGTCTAGACTTTACAAAACTTTTACTAACATGGCTGTGCGGCCCATGGGCCCACGTCGCCATTGGGTGGTATTAGGATCTTTTATTCCTCGTCTATACTCTGGGATTCTAGTCTCTCTTCTATTCGGGTTAAATGATTTTCTAAAATCTAACTTTAGGTTCTCAAAAACACTTTCTCCCGGAGAGCCCCTTTAGTCCAGATGATCGCCGGTTGCACCAGAAGATTTCGAAGTTACTCTCTCATACTCTTTTGAGACTTTGTGCCCGTTGCTTTTGCAATTCCCTACCACTGAAATATCCCTATGGATAAATACATACACTTGCCGTTCTTACTTTTATTCCCAGTTGATCTTGTTATTACAAGATACCCTGAAATCCTCTCTATTGTTCCGAGAATATTTTGTGCCTACTGCCTTGCAGTTCT
>NC_057814.1:362368383-362372398 GCF_018294505.1 Triticum aestivum | reverse complement strand
TGTTTCACAATGGTCTTGGAAATACTATCCGATCTTTGAGAATCCTCAGCAGCCTATGGCTCTTGAAATTCTTGTCTGCCTGCATTATGGTTAATTCCAAATGCCTAGCAATATTCATTGACGTCCTTTGCCTATATCATCTTGGGTCCCTTGATTCAATATGTTGCGAATGTTTGCAATCCCTAATCAGATCCTAGAATTCATCCTTTCGACTCAGACGCCATTTTGAGCATGAGCTGGTTCTCGATCAATCAACTGCCGTCGATTGTACCCCTAAGTCTATTCAAATTATCCATCCTGTATCAGAGCGTTTGCTTCTGATCCGTTGATTGGGAAATCTTAATTCCCCTTTGCATTTGAGCTTGAATTAGTCAGTTGTTTCTATAATCAGATCTCCTTGCATTCTTTCTTCTTCTGGTTGAGTACCGATGCTCACATCAGATCCCTTATGGACCCCTAGATCCTTTGTTGGATTTTGTCCGACACCGTCCTTCATATTCATCAACCTTGTGAGCCTTTCATCGGATACATAATGCCTTAGGTAAATTGTATCCCCTGCTTTTGTCAACCATGCTCTGCTCCCGAGCTTGAGTTATTCGCTCCTAAAGTTTGTGGTATGTGTTCATAAGATGCCCCGATGGGTTAAACCTATGCCTTCCTTACTCTGTGTGAACCCGAAAGATTTCACAGGACATACTTATCTGGTATTGCACCAGGTAAAACTTTCAACAACTAAAGTCATTTTCGAAAAGCGGGAGGTGAATGGAGGGTTATGCATTGAAGAAGTGGGAGTCGACCTTGAACTTTGTGTTCATGCCCATGGACACGATGTAGATCCTATCATGGAAGCTTCTTGTCATTATAACCATTTTCTTGATAAATATCATCTGGTATCTGTGAATTGATCCTTTGCAACCGTGGTTCCGGCCATGATTGTTCTTCTTTGATTCATTTCTCGGACAAGTTAAAGCACTTCTCTTCTACAAATCAATATGCCTGCCCAACCTCTATTATGATCTACCTTCGAGTATTACCCCTGGTATCTCGAGGATATCATGCCATTGCACTACATCTTATGAACTTTTAATGAAGTACTACCTTTCCCTGTCAATGTCACTTCATGGGTTCTGGGGTGTTGGTCAACTGAGAACACCGATAAGTGGATCGATTCCGCACTCTGATTCAATAACTCTAAGTAATTTTCATTGCTTATGAGTTTAATAATCCTTCAAGTTATCCATAGCCTGATCGGCTATATCATTATCGTGCAACTTTTAACTGTGCTACCTGGTCCTTCTTCTCAAAGCACAATTTTCGACGATGAGCTAAGCTTACGTCGACTTTCCTCGCCATATCATTTCACCTTGAATAACAAGCTTGATTCCGAGTGTGTGTCGTACCCGTGGTTTCAATAACTTTTCGCTCCATGCTTCCTTTTGCTTGATGTCGTCGATGAGCGATAATAACTTTATGAAACCTATCGATAAATATGTCATGATCATCATCAATATTCTGAGCTCTTCAAGGATATCGATCGAATTCATGTTGAGAAATACCATCCTTGCCCCTCGATGATTTGTGTTATCATCGAGAACATCCTTGTCTTCCCTCAACATAAATGTGTTCATGTTTTGGACTGAATCTTGAGTTCCTTGCTATCCGACATTTGTTCTTCTTTACCTTGGAGTATTACCATCTTTTATGTCAAGAATGTCGTGAGAATTTCACCACCTCTTAAGAATTCTTGATGCAGGTGATACCTTTTGCCATATCCATTCATTCCTTGGTCCCCGTGTTATTTCTAACTGGAAAACCGACAATCGAACAATGATGTGCGACTTCAAAACTTCTAGCAACCCTATTGCTTTGAAGTTAATGGCCTATATTTCATTCTTAGACCATTGGTTATCGGATCACCATTCTAATATTGATCATGCTACCTAAGCCCATATTTCGGGTCCACCTTTCAACCAATGTTTAACTGTGTATGTTTTCCTCCAGCATACCTCATTATATCATTTGATCTCACAAATGTTATCTCCTTGTTCACATAAGTGTGGAAATCCATCTTTTGAAAATCTCAATGAATTGTCGCTGAGTCAATCAACCACCTCCTCACCTCTCCTTGATTTAATGATGAACTCGTGTGTCGGAACTCGCTCCATAGTTCATTTCCCGAGAATCTTACATTGTCATCTCGTCAATTATGTTGACCTTTTCTTCCTAGGTATCCTGCCACCAATCAAAACTGAACCTCGGTCTGATATGATGGTTGGAACATATTTCCAAGAGATATAACACTGGTCTTTATGTGACCCGGTAAGGTGATGTCGTGTAGCACACCTGGCCGGAGGCCCTATTGTTATAGATTCCTTTTCAGCAAGGTTATCCATTCTTCCATGAGGGAATGGTAAGACTTATTCTACAAGTTGTTCCTGATGAATCCTTCATGTATCCAAAGTCTGACCTTTGCTTGAAGACCATGCAATGCTATCTCGAAGCATGTCTGTGGTACTCCGATTTTCCATAAGAGCATTTGAAGAACAATGCTAAATTTTCTTTGTCCATTATCCAGACACCGTTGTTTGGGCTATGTCATGAAATTCCTCTCCCCTTACCTAAACGGTTATCTACTTTCTATCCTGTCATGGATATCATGCTCTGCTTATCCTTGGGAAGGATATATCCCTGAAACATGTGTTTAAACACATTTACCTTTCCATTGTTCTGTTTAATCTGATGGTCACCTTTTCCTTTTCATTGATTTGTTTAACCTTTCTAGTGATCTATATGATCTAAGCAGTAATTTTCTCCTGCTTATGTAAACACCTTGGTGTACAACCGTGTCAGTAAGACCCTATGCATTTGTTGATGACATTCCGGTAACCACCGATGGACGAGAACTTTGACTACTGGTCCGCCTCGTTCAAACGAGCAGGAAAATGGTTCTCTTCGTCCCTCGCCCTTGGTACCAATGCTGTTGCCGACATAACCGACAAACTATCCTCTGGCATGCCTTGCTTACATGGTCGTGCAAGATGTCACCGACCTTCCTACTTTTAACCACATGGTGGGCCCATAACCCACAGTTCCACAGGATTGAAACCTGACTCTCCTGTACACCTTGTTGACAAAGTTATCCCTTACTCTTAGTTTCGTAGGTAATTCGCGAGCCACCTTCCGAGAGATCATAAATTTTGGTATCGACAGAACACTTATTCCCATTGCTTTGAACCCCTTTCACGCCCTGTTTCAGGCATCGATCGATTGCCTGCCCGCTTGAAACTTCCCATAATACCTACTCACTTTGCTCTCGATAATGTCTTAAGTTTCAATTCGAGGGTTACTTCTGCCACCTTCCCCGATGTTATCTACTAGATAAGCAAACATTGTAGCGGTCCGTTTTTCCATAATGCCCCCTTATCCTTTCGTAAGTACGATGGAGTTCCCGAAGAAAGGACGACAACTTCATCATGATGCATTGGAATAAAGAATTGAAGACATCAACAAAAGGGATTAACTTCTTCGAGAAGATCCGTTAGAATATCGTAACCAGAACATTCCCCCTTACTCCCCTCTTAAATCTCGGGACGAGATTTCTTGTAGTGGAGGAGATCTGTAACGCCCGGATAATTAAGCCACAGTGATACTCTGCTAATGATGCCACGTCACCTTCCTTACTGTTGCTAATCTTTCGTTAGTTCAAAACCGATTCAAAAATCAATTCAAAATATGGCAAACAAACAAATGTCTTCAAACATTGAAACAAAAATGTTTGGTGGGTGCCAAATATTGCACTGGTAATTATTGTGGAGAAAACATTTTTTAGAAGATGTCTAAATATTTTAAAGTGAATTAAAACAGAAAAGAGAAATAAATAAAAGAAAATACAAAACAGAAACAGAAATAGAATAAAAGGAGAAGCCCCCCCCACTGGGCTCCGGCCCAGCAACAGGCCAGCCCAGCTGCGGCCGAACCGGCCGTCCCCTTATCCCCCCACTACCCCAACCCTAAC